>NW_008592960.1:89231-111587 GCF_000691845.1 Merops nubicus | reverse complement strand
ATAATTACAAAATAATATATAATTTATACAATAATTTATAAAATACATACTTATAAGGTAGAATATATTTTTATTCATGCATATACTCGCTGTCAAAGTTGGAGACTATACTGAGGGTTCTGTGGGTATCTATGTTGGATGTGGTTACCTTGGTGTTCAAATTTATGACCTGGATAATGGAACATTAACTCTACAGCCACCACCTCATTGCGAGAGGCTCCAAATGTACTGGGGTAGACCCTTTACAAAGATTTCATGTATCAGAGCTGTGGTCTGAAATATAGGGATGAGCACAAAGCTAGTATAGTTAACCACAAGAATAATACAGTTAAGAATAGTCAACTACCTGAAAATAAGATGTACAACTTGCTAACAGCTAGGTAATAGTTTAGCAGAAAGGGTCTTGGAATTTTAAGGAGTCACAAGAGGAACATGAATTGTCATGTGGTGGTACTACTAAAAAGGGGAAAACAAAACTCCAATAGATCAATAGAAGTATTGCTTGCAAGACAAATCTACTCAACCATGCATCTAGTTTTGGGTGCTACAGTCCTTCATTTATAATATTTACTAAGTGTAAAGAGTCAAGAAGAGTGAGAATGATGAGAAGTGTGAAAAAAAAATTCAAAATAATTCAGTTATTGTGATTGTTTATTCTAGAAAAGAGAAGGCTGATTTGGACACACAGTAAGTATCCTCAAGTGTATACAGCTGCTGCAAAGAAAAACTTATGAAAAGCTTTCTGAAAGTAAGGATGCCAGGGGAAGGCAGAAAAACTTTCACTAGGAAAACTGTGGTTTTGTATTGGGAGATCTTTAAGAAAATTTGTTTAGAATGATACATACATAGCTGATATTGTCTTGAAGTGCAGAAATGCTTTGGATAACATTTTGAGTGCTTTTCCAACATCATGATTCTGTTGCTCAATTAAAAGACCTAAAGTCCACTTTCTGTCCATTGTCTTGTGGAAGGAAATAACTGGCTATAATTTTTTCCAGTGTGGGAGCACTTCTATGATTCCCAAATTGGTTGCTTTTATGCCTGCCAGAAAATGGCTTTTGTAGCTAATGATCAAAATATATATTCAGTTTTTTTAGTATTATGTGATGAGGGTAGAATTAGTCTTATCTCAATTGGGAGAACTTACTGTCCAGATGAATATATTAATTATATCCCAATATTAGAGCAAAATAATGTGCAATATATTTAAGAATTAATAAATATAATTCTTCTCTCATAAGAATGCTTTCGAAGTGTAAGTTTCTAAGCTTTATAATCTTATATAAAGTAATACAGTGCTTTTGGTTGTGATGCGTATGAAATGGAAAAGTGACTATTGTTTGCATCCTGGCTTTCCCAGAGACTCTATATGAGTAAACAAAGTATAGAAGGAGTGGGATTTATTTCCTAGGATTGTTCTGAAATGGTTGAATTTGTAGCAGGCAGAGATGAAGTTACTGGAGAAAAATAAAGAAATCCATCAGTATTGCATATGAATCAAATTTCTCTCTGGCTTTGAATAATTCAATTAACTTAATGTAAATATTAATACACTACTGGTATGACGCAGTTTGGCAATACATTGGATCTAAAAGTATTTATTCCACATAAGAGGTTGTGGTCTTTAATCAAGCTTTTTCAAATGCATGTAGCTCATCCCACTTTCAAAATTACAGATACAACTTCTTGGAAATCAAGAAGAAAAACACCTGGATCTGGGTTATTTTAGTAGATAACTGCAGTTTAGGTACTGATTCTACAGAACATTTGGATTTAAATGCCTTTTGAATATGGCTTCTATTTTTAAAGTATCACTGACATGCCTGTGAAAGTGCAATTGTTAATCTAGACTGTATTCATCATCATTTCCATATTTTCTTATGCGTAGAGTTCAGTTGTAGCATTCTGGACATATGATTTCTGCACCTATTGTATTACCCACTGACACTTGCATTAACACAATTTTCTAGAAATCTGTGGTTTATATAAAAAAAACATATTCTAAGCAATATTTGTGAAATTGTAAATGGACTTCAACAATAAAGTTTTGTGTACCAAAACCACTCAACTGTAAGTAGTACTATTGAGAAGTAACATTAAGGTCCATAGCTGTTTATAAAAACAATGAAAACTGGAAACAATTAGCATATTAAAACTAATTTATTTTTCTGAAAAAAAAAGAAAAAAGAAAAAAAATAAACCCATCGATTGTTTTTGAAAGAACTCAGCTTTCAATTAATTTGAATATAATTGGAAGGATCTAACATCTTTCTCAGACTCTGAAAGTCTTCTATATGTGTTTTCATGTCAGATGAAGGACTGAAGTTTTACATGCAAACAATTTTGCTTTCATTTACTCTATACTATAAACTTTTCTAATCTTCTTAAGCTGACAGACATAGGTGATTGTTTTCAAGCCATAGGTTCTCCCTTTCCTGTTAAATTTGCAGAACCAAAATCTGTACCAACCAGAAGAAAGGCATAATTAGGACATAGATTTCAGAATGAAATAAAAAAATATTAATTATATGTTAAGCTATGATAAGTTTGAAAAAGAGGTGTTTTTGAACAGAACAGTCCTTTGCTGTGTTTTATTCCATGTGCATTCTGTAGCTGCATTGCTGGACATATTTTGGCATTGCATTAGCTTTTCCAGTATATTTGGACACTTGTTAGTAATTTATCCTCAAAACTCAAGTATTTTCTTTACTTTTTTTCAAGAAACAGGATAGTTGCATGTTTGTGACGAAACTTTGTCTTCATCTTACAAAAAAAAAAAAAAAGAGTAAAAATCAAGTAATTTGTGTCAGGTGTATGCTCCAAATGAAAGTCCATCAATCATTTTTGGCCCTTTAGTCAATGATTATCATTTCAAAGACGCAGGAGGACATTAAAGATAATGGCTTTTCTGTTGTCTATTATCTCTAACAGACTTCACATAATTATTAACATCTGTTCTCATTTAAGAAGAGTGTCAATATTTTGAGTGAATTGCATTTTTTTAACTGCAAGGGATATGTCTGTCAGCAAGTTTTTTGTCCATCTAGCTAAATGAGGAATTACAATTAATGAATTTTGTGTTTCTTCAAGAAGGACAGATATTGCAGAAAATGTTGGAAACTTTGAAGGGTTGAAATACAATGACTGTCTTCAACTGTCTGCAAAATATAATAAACAGTGTTCAAACTTGAGCAGAAGTAGTAAAATACGAATGTGTGCTCTTCTGAGACACTCTCACTTTCTTTTTTGAACTGTACGAAGGAGAATGAACATGGCATTTCCTTGTTTACCACAAAGCTCTGAAGCCATGTAGGATATGGAAAGTATAAGGGGTAAATATATACCCTGTGGCTTTGCCTTGTTTTTATGGTTTTGATAGGAATATAAATAATGAAATCAGTTTCTTACTAGCTAATTTCTTACCTTCTCTTTTATCCCAAGAAACTGCCATTTGCTCATCCTTCAGCAAAAAGCTAAAAAGAGTGGATTATTTTTCATCCAATACAATTGTAAATGGAACTCTTTATCTCCTAAAATATTTTAAAAATATAAAGCTATGGTTCATCTGTGTTAAATAAAAAAATAGTTGAAGTTGGCTTTCCTTTGAATAGGAATAGAAGAGGTAACATCTAGTCTTAAGGTTCCGAAATGTCATTGGTAACACTTGGGGTGTTTATGTAGAACAGCCTGAAGGATATATTTACTTCTCCTGTAGGATATTCTGCTCCTGTTTGAACAGGGTTTCAGCAGACTATCTATGGGTCCAGGCTGTTGACTTCACTGAAAAAGTTAATGAGTGGGAATGTGGGAAACACCGTGATATGCAGCTTTTTAGCTTATGGTTTCTTTCAGTAAATTTAAATATTATGGAAAGAATCCATGCACCAGCAGGAGGAAGGATTTAGCTTTTAATCACTAAAGTAAACTGAATCTGTTCAGATTTCAGCACCAGTAAGTGTCCTGGACAGAATGTAGACATTACAGTTAGACAAAACAGTGAAGTCTGTAGTGTAATATTTAATGAAATACATTTCTGGCTACATTAGAGAAATACCTTTTAATGGGACTGATGGAATAATTTGTGAATCTATTCAAGCTTCAGTATGTCTCCACTTCTAAATTAGACGATAAACATTTGGAAGATGTAGAAAGGCACTTGTGTACAGCAAAACAACTAACTTAATAACATTAAAAAATAGTCAGGGAGCACCCATAGAGCAAATAATGTTATGGATCAGTGAATTGAATGAGTTAGCACCAGCAGTCACAATATTGTCACTTTGCCAGAAGATGTTGCATCCATTACAATGAAACACTCTTCGTCTGGAGGAGCAGCGGGCAGCTGGCAAACCCTGCCAGCTGGCAGAGCAGCATCAACTGGCGGCAGCTGGGGTCTAGCTGCTTACCTGTCACTGCCAGCTATAAGCAAGTCCCAATATGCTAAGAGGTGATCAGTGATTTGTCTTAAAAAAGCACAGACTAAATAGTTTAATGCAGTCTTTACAAACTTTCATTTTATTTGCCTTATAATTTTTATGGCCTGGAAAAGTGCTGACTTTTTTTTGTGTCTCCTTTCCATTTGGAATTCCCACACATATTTAATTCCCTGTCAGTGGCTTCCCCAGGGAAAAAAAAAAAAAAAAAAAAAATTATACTGGGGCAAAACAAGTATCTCTGAAAAAATTTTCTCTGTTTTACCACTGATTATATATTTTTGTTGCAAAATGTTTCAGGTTACAAAAAAAAAAATATTAAAAAGCTATAATAAAAGTCCTATGTAATACTTAGCATTACAGATGTGCTTTGAGAGTAGTTTTTTGCCCAGTTTAAGCTATTCTGCTGTCTTATTGCTCCGTTTTTGCTCTCTAGTAAATAAAATATTAGCCTTCAGTTAGAGGTTTCAGTTAGTTGAAGCTATTTCAGGTAGTCTGAGTTTGCTTGGATGCCTGGTAATTGTGACCATGTGTACATTTGTTTAAAAAGCATGTGAACATACAGTTAGTTGACCACTATAAAAACATGAATTTCTGTTTTAGCTTTTAAAATTATACAGAGCCTTCTTTAAATTTTGTTTTTCGCTAATCTTTTAGGAAGGAAGTCTTGCTTAGCAATGTGGGCTAATTTGATCATACCTGGAGAATATATTAACACTCTAAAATACTTCAATAGAGTGATTTCAAATGTCATATTGTCTACAATGGCTATAGTCTGGAAAGGTTTTGCCTCAAACTAAGCATGTCTAATGGGGTTTATGACAACCTATGAATTTGCCCCTGAACAAGGTCAGCTTGGAGGTCAGTGCATGCTATACAAATTGCATACTACTCAAGCCTGTAATTATCCCTGTAAGACGTTAATGTGCTGTGGAGTTCAGCAAACTCATGTAAAGCTTCAGAAATGACCACGGTACACTGAGCAGTTAGTTATATTTGCTCTGAAAACAATCACTTTCAGTGGGATGTGGTGCTTACAGAGTATTCGTCTATGGTAACTTGTAGCAACATCATCTTGTCTGCTCATGTACTGGGGAGTTAAGGGCCTGAATCCTTTCTCATTTGAAGAAAACACTTTAAATGTATGCTGGATATTAAGAAAGATATACCGTGTTATACATACAGGCTGAAAAAAAAACTCTCATGAGAGATTTTATTTCCAATTTTGGTAGAAAATATCCAACATCTACTTTGACATAAGTTTGTTAAATGCTGAGTCCCTACAACAGGGCCATAAAATCTCTGGTTTATGTTTAGGGCCAGGTCTTTGTTGAAGATAGCATTTATTCCAGCTTCTTAATGTATCATCCAATTTCAGTACTCTATAAAAAAGAACTAACTTCACCTTTTCAGGTGAAAATGTTGCTATAATTTCTCTTTTGCTGTCTTTTTCAACTAAAAATAGGTGAATAACTAAGTAGTTTATATAGGTGAATAACTAAGTAGTTGCACAGTTAAATATTTTTAAATTCCATGAAACAGGTAAGAAACATTTGTGTGAGTTAGTGTAAAGTTTGTCAGTTACATGTCTGTCATTTTGCCTTTGTAAGAATATTACAGAGATAAAGGATAACAGTTACTTCAGGTTTCTTTAATACTGTTCAGTATTGAAATATTAGTGTCACACAACTGTTTAAATTTGGATAAATATAGATAAATATTGTTCAGAATAGGAATATAAATTTAAGGAAAAGTTAGCTATTAGTTTTAATTTTATGTATGAGTTAGTATTTGTAATAGTATTTGCTCATCAGCATGTATGAGGTAAGGCAACTGCTTGGATCAGAACATTTCTTATTTTGAAGAACTTATGTCTGTATTGCATTTTTTGATGTGCTGCTGTCATATCTTCCTTATGATGTAACCCAATATCACAAATACCAACAATCCAAACATTGTGGAGAGTTTTGTTTTGACATTTCTAACATCTGATATACACTTCTAAAATTCTGATGGCTTGCTTTTCTTTATTTATGGACCGATCCACATCAGTATCACCAATTTCCACCCATCAGAATAACTTCCTCAAGGTTTCCCTCCCTTTTTTTGCTTCTCTTCCTCCCCCAACTCAAAATCTGAAAAGATTACAATCTGAATGTCAGTATATTATACTAAGAAGCACCTGCTACTCCAAAATGTGAACAAAATCGCCAAATCCTTCTGTAGTGTCATGGGTGTGGAAGAAGCACACTCAGACAAGGGTGGAAGAAATCCTTGCAGTAGCCCCTAGCAGTCCAGAAATAGTGTTGAAAAGGTTTAAGAAGACAATTCTCCATTTCTCCTTTGTCAGCAACTGATTCTTTGTAAAAAAAAAAGATAGACTTAAATGTGTTCACACTGAAATATAAACTATTGGATAAACTAAGGAACTTGTGATATACTTGCAGTGTCCTAAATAGTTCTGCCTTGATCACCTTAAGGAAATGGGGGGAAAAGTATATTCCAGAATAAATACTTGATGTGCCTTTTTTTCCTTCTTAATAACATCCTACAAGTAAGAGGAAATGTTCCTTAGTAGACCTGGTGAGAATTCTAGCTTACATTTATCAGCCATTTGTTAAGATTAAGAGCATAGAAATAAGACGAAGGTCTTACTAGCCCTTTTAGTTAATAAAAGTGTTTCATGTTTGGAGAGACATTGAATTCCATTCACAAATTAGTTTCTGTTGTGAATTAATCCTTTGTAGTGTTCGTTTGATCTGAGATAATTTTACATCACCTTTCTAGATTATCAAATTGTTGGATGGAAAACGGTCTCAAACTGTAGGAATTTTAATATCCAGTTTGCATCTGGAGATGAAGGATATTCAACAAGGTAAGTGTTTCTTTCACTTAATGTATATTTGCATTAGTATTTTCTCATAACCCACTTCAGAGAATTGCTTACCTTAGAAAATGTGCTTTGAATATAGTTCTCTTTAAGATATCAGAAATATCTTTCTTCCGGTACATTCCAGTTTATGTAAAAATTTCACCTCTATAATCAGAATTTAAGTATAACTTCTTCTGTACCATTTCAGTTTGAATATTATTTTCAGTTCAGTGTTTTCTCAAAACTGTTCCATATGGTCCCCTGCAGTTCCCTCCTTCTTCATCAGCAAGTCCTGCACTGACAAATATTAAGTGGAGGGCTTATATATAATTCTTTTGGGCTTCAAAGGTGCAGTCAATATTTGTTTAATACTTAAATTTTGCTTTGTTAGCAGCATAAATAGCACATCCCAAAATCATACATCTATGATGTAGCAATGAGAAATATGACTACTGGATGGCATTTTTCAAAGCATAGGGCTACTCATGTATAAAATCCATTACTAGTAGAAATAATACGAGTTTGCCCATAGAATTGCAGAGGAAAACATTTTTCAGAACACTGGGGTAATTCAGATTCTGCTTATGTTCTGGATTTGAAAAGATATTGTTTAAGGACATTGTTTATTTTTTTTCACATTAAAAAAGGATAATATTCACCATATAAAACAGCTGCTGGAAGAATTGAAGCTGATGTCTCCTTTTTGCTATTGTTTTCCCTCCATCACATGCAAATACTGGGTAGGGTGTTGAGATGCTGCTGGCACTGATTATTATTAATTTCAGAAGAGCCTTTGAGCATCTAGCACTTTAAAAGAACAAGGGCTTACAGATGTCTCTGGGGATGGAAGGAAACAACGGGAAGAAGGAATAACTTTTTTGTCTGCCAGTATTGTGTGCAAGGTATCAGAATGAGACGGAAAAAAAAAAACTGCTGTTGCTAAAGGTCTGAATAATTTACTGGAAAGAACTATAGCAGCATAGGATAGGATAGCAGCTGCATTATAAAAATTGGATAGTGTTCTGAAGTATCTGATGTTTTAATAACTTTTTATTTTCCATTGCATTAAGTTCTACTAAAATAGAACATATCTCTACAATTATTTCCTGTACTTCTATAGCTTTTGAAACCCTCTGGCCAAATTATACCTAATTTAAGAGAAACGAATGTCAAATGTTTGGGTATGTGTATGTTAGCATTTTAATTTTAATCAGCAGTGCATTTTTTAATCAAATCTACCAGTTGTCCCCTTTGACCTGTTTGCATTGCAGAGCAATGTGGAGCAGTCTGAGTACACAAACATCCTTCAGAATTAAAATAAAAAGGAAGATGTGCGTGAGGAGCACTCAGGCAGTCTCCACCTATAGCAAGCTTTAAAATCCACAGGATCAGATGATAGTTAAAATTCCCTGAAATGTGCGTAGTGTGAACAACGGATCCTCAGTAGAATCATAGAATCATAGAATCCTTTAGGTTGGAAGGGACCTTCAAGATCATCAAGTCCAACCATTGAGCCATTAGGGCTCTAAAGTCCTCTGCTAAAACAGATCAGAATCTGTCAGTACTGGCTCTTGCTGTTTTCACATCCATTCCTGAAGACTAGACTGCTTGCAGTTGTACGCATAGCTAATATAGTCCTACAAGTTTAATGGAAATTAGAGTGTTGGTAGAAGAGACACACCAAAACAAATGTTGTCACTGAAGTTTATAACTCATCACATTCTCTGTACTGAGGTAGAAAACTATTTCTCTGTCGCCACACGTTGCTCAAGGCAGGATTAGGATGTGCTGCCTCTTGCTTATGGAAACAGCTAGGAGATACAAATGGGATTTGGGAATAATCTTAGTGGAACTTTTTTTAAAAAAATATATTAACAAAGCAGGACGAATTACTCTAATCAAGATGTGTATACAGAGACTATCTAGTGAAAAAGAAACGAAACCAGTTCATCAGGGTCAGGGAGAACATCTGTTCTGTAGAGAGGATCTTTAGAAACTCGTACTACTGTGAAGACAACAGTAGAATTTGGCTTGTTTCTGTTTTGGTGCATATTTATTGACTAGTATTTTGCTTAATTTAAATCTATGTTCAGTCCTCCCTATCAACAGACAAATTCTTTAAAGATCACTATAGGCAACATACTGGATTAAAGAAGATCATAATAAATTAAATAGCTCATGATAATTCCTAACCAAAAAAGTATATGATCATTGGGTGATGTATGTCAAAATTCTTTTTTTAGCAGTGAAGTTACAAAGAGCTGCCTCTAAGAAATGTGAAAATTAAGCACTCATCCCCTTTTCAATCTGACTTCCATTGGATAATTCAGTATGTGAAAGACAGGGAGCAGAAAAGTTAATGGTCTTTGGCAGCTTGCAAAGGAGAATGAAGAAACTTGAAGCAAAAGAAAGTAAAAATGGGGAAAAAAAATCTAATTTTATTTCAAAAATTTCTGACAGTTCTTTGAAAAGCCATGTACAAATGAATTTACTGTGTATGTATAGTGTAGTGGTTACTCTACCTTAAGTAGCAGATACATATATACAGATAAAGAAAAACTGTCCTCAGTTGTAGAGAAGAAAAAATAAGTATACTTACAAGAAGAATTACATCCTTCCTTAAAATTAGTGTGAGATTTCTGCATCTGTAGGATTACCCTCTCAAATTAAATAGCCTCACAGCATATCCTGTAGATAGCTCAGCGGTGTAAAACAAGCCAGTTGCATACCTGACACGCAGATGCTTCAGCTTGCATTTGATAATGAGCCAGCTGCACACTTCAGGAAGGGAATCTTCCACACATGTTTGTTTGAGAGAGTGAAGTTCATCCTTTGCAGATAAGTTTAAATTCTTGCTGTATCTGAATACAGTTGAGGGAGAAGAAACGATAAAACTGAATAATTGTTTTTGGATAGTGTTGGTATTATATGGTACAGTGGGAAAGTTAACATTGTCATGCTGCACCTGTTGTAATACTCAGCTTTTTGGTAGGTGGGAGAGGAGGAGGAGAAATCCTAGGTGCTGTAATCTTCTGAGAACACTAGCAAATTTTATTGGTGAATCTGGTACTGAAGATGGTAATAGATTTTCTGATTAGACCACTATTAGTATTCATTTCCTGAGCCGAAGAAGCAGACAGAAAATCTAT
The DNA here is from genome assembly GCF_000691845.1 of Merops nubicus. Lineage (NCBI taxonomy): Eukaryota > Metazoa > Chordata > Aves > Coraciiformes > Meropidae > Merops > Merops nubicus. The sequence continues at coordinate 101,133 of NW_008592960.1, read as the reverse complement.
ATTTATGTTTAAAAATCAAATAGCAATAGTCAAGTTGTGCATAGGTTTGAGATTATTTTCAAGTCTTCTTCTCTGTGTTTTTTTAAAAATGTTTATAAAGAAGAGGTGGGGAATAAGGGAGGTCAGCTGTTAGGTAAGGAACATGATTTAACACTATGCATAATCTCCATTTTTGTACCAAAGCACTTCTGTCTTAATTTTCCTATCACTGTTCAGCAGAAATATTACAGCTTGAGAGACAAACCTGTGGCCCAGGATTGCTTGTGTTGCTTTGCTGTTGAAATATTATAACTCACTCCACAGTGTGGTGTTTCAGTTCTGTTTCTAATGGGAAATGCTGATTAGAATGGCATACGAACACCCTTTATGGGCACTGGTCCCAGCTTTTTCCAGGGCAACATTCTAGTCACTCAGGTAGTTCCCAGTATAGTAGCTAGCAGCATAATACTCTGCAGCATACATCGTGTATACTGGCTCCCCAAGACCTACTGAGATCTTTGTTCAAGAGTAAACTGGGAGAATTGTGGGGCAGCCCAGATGAAAATAAATTTTAGTTATAGAAAATAGGATGTAGATAAAATGTAGACGCCTATGTCCAAAAGAGTGATTCTCCCAAACCAGTCCTTCCCCATCTCCACAGAAACATGTTGCCACTAAAACTGTGGGGTACCAGAAGTTCTGCTTCTGTACATTGCCGGAAACAGTTCACTGTCTAATACTCCTGATTTCCATCAGGATGCATTAAGTAGATGGTTTCACATACTGATATACTTTCCTTGGGACCCAGACTCTGAGATGCAGTAGATCACAACAGATGCACACTTGAGAGCTGATGTGGAAATAAAGTGCCATATTACTCCACACAGAACAGCTGCAGACCTTGCTAGTACGTTTACCAAGGCAAGAGTTGAGCAATGTAGCACTACCATGCTAACAGAAGTCAGCTTGGATGACAAAGGGGAGAGTTTAATGCTGATCCTTGGCACTGAGACTATTTCTAATTTAGTAATTTTTTTTTCTTTCTTAGATTTTAAGCAATTAAAATGTCTGAGACTCCATTTATTCAATCAGAGTAGCACTGGCCAACTTGTAATAGCACATCTGGGGAACTACTATGTTTATTATGCATTTGGAACATTTTTGTGTTCACCAGCAATGTACATTATCTATGCAGAGGCACATTAAGCTTTGAAAATATTAGAAAAATTTCTCTGATCACACTTAGATGTGATGGATTAGAATGGATTTTGTTAAAAAGCCTAGATCATGACATCTGCTTTTCTAGATGCACCTTCTTTTTTGGGTTGCGGTGTTTTTTTGTTTGCTCCTCAGATGTGGAATATTTTTTTTATTATAGTGTCACAGTAATGGTATCCTGATGGTGAGCAATGCAAATACCTATCATGCCACTCTCCATCAGTATTTTTTCGTTTGGCATTATAGGAGGAGACCAACTTTCTAGAAAGAACACAGTTATGATGCTATTGTGCAATGTAAGTTAACCAGTTGAAAAGTGTTTGACTGGTCGTCTCCAATTTTGTGATTTGCTCTCCATTGTCAATATGCTGGAGTAAATAACTGAAAGAATGTGAACAGCAGATTAGCTCATCCAAACTGATGATCAGCCTAGTAATGATTCTAATGTTATATTATTTTTCTAATCACCCTGGGATTTCTGTGTGGTCTTCCTCTAATGAGGGGCCATAGCAGTTACATAAATAGGCTGTATTGTCTTAGTGCAAATTATAGTTATGGCACATACAAACTTTAGAGAACTGTGTCATTGTTAACCAGGCACTTTCCTTACCTTTTAAAAAAATGTGTTTATATATGTAAGGCAAACTATTCCAGAGAAACCCTAATCTACAGATGTTAATGTGCTCAGAATTTCTGAATACCAATTTGTGTTTTAACCATATCAATGCAGCACAAATAGTTTCACAGTTCCTTTCTCTATTATATTTTGGAAATGCTTCTGAACAAAGAGAAATGTTTTGGAATATTTTGTACTTACACTATGTGAAAAAAGTTTTAGGGATGTTTCAACTAAAACATTTTGCAGGATGGAAGTATAGATTATACAAGTTTAAAAACTGTGGTTCTGAAGTTAACTTTTCCACCTACACAGAATTTCACATGTATGCTTTCTATATGTCCTGTATACCGTGCATGAAGCATAGAAATAGCTGCATACCCATCTTAGAAGTTGCAAAACAATTTTCTTTAAAAGTTATTTTCTTCATCCTGGAAAATTCACAACATATGTTTTTGTGAATCTGCCTTGGGCATCCAGCCTGATGTGAGTAGGTTAACACCAGTGCCAGAGTCTTGCTCGTGACTATTTGCAGGAGTTGAGCTTTCTTCATCTTCCAAACCTACATTATGCCCATGGTCCTTCTTTGTATGTATTTTTTCATGGGTTTGTGTGTGTGTGTGTGTGTGTGTGTTACTTGACTGTTAAATACTGGAGGAAACCTTTAAATAAGCTTAGAACATATCAATTTGTGAGAAGTAAACCAGAGTGATTGGGATATTTTAGGCAGTTTTGCCAAGTAGAGATTTGTATTTAACAGTTGTCATAATTTTCTAATTGACTAGATCAGTCACAATTTAATTTAAATTTCCCAGTGACAGGCTTCATGATCCCATAGAACCAAACCGTACTCAGCAGAATGTACTACATAAAATAATAATGTAGTTCCAGGTCAAAGAAATGTACCTTTGGCAAACTCTTTTTACTTAAATAACATTACTGTTAAGGGAGCAGTTAAGGCGATTTCTTCACATTTCACAGTTTAATTGTCACATTAAGTGGTTTGATACTGCAGAGTAGATGTAAGCTATGTCAGCAGGACTTAAATCCCGATCTAACCAAAGTGTGTTTGGTAGGAGTGAGACTGTGTATCAGAATCAGCCTTACGACTGTTGGTATTTAAGCTGGTTAAAAGGAGAGAAGTATCTTTTCCATATTTAACCTCTAAGTTCTAAAATTGTATGTAGAGTGCACATAATTTGCTTTAAATTCTCAGCTTTTTTTGGTTTACATTTTTGAAATGATTAGTCAGTGTATGTGAAAAATCTTTGCAGTAGGGAATCTGGTTTTAACAGATTCATTTTTTAAAAGTGAGTCTGTTGAAAACCTTTGGTAAAAGTTTATATTCAAAGCAATACTCTTAGTATGTGAAATGTAGTTGGCAAGTATTTTTATGTGTGCCTTTTAGTTTGAATGCATGATGCTGATCTGTTTTTTGTCCTATCTGACGGTTATTATATCCTAATGGGTGCAACCCTGCACTAATGATCCTTGTGTATATAAATTCTTCTTGTGAGCAGACACCATAGGCCACATAAAAATGTTTGCCTCAATTTCCCTGCAAAAAAGGATCTCAGAAACCAGACTTGGCCAAGTAACAGATTTTTTAAAGGTAGAGGAACCCAATAAAATTACCAGCTTTTCACAGCATGAGTCTACTTCCTTTCGACATATTGTGAGGTGTAGGTGAAATATTCTAACTGAACTGACAGTGTAAGGAAGACAGCTAAGTAGAAAGCAAGATAAAAGTAAAAATCACTGATGGTGATTGATATTGTAATAGCTATTAATCGTTTTGGAGCCTCTTTTGTAGATTTATGATACATCACCTACCTATATTACTTACACTTACGCAAGTCTTGATATAATGAGTTTTAATGCAGTTAAGTATCACAGTTAAATTCACTGTATCAGGAAAAGTGTTTTGAAAAACTTATGAAGGTTTTTATTCATTTAAATAATGTTAATATACATGTGATTAAAAGTGGAGTTTGTTTTTCACAGAAAAGTTAAGATGTTTTTGTTCCTAGTAACTCTTAAGTGAAAAGTAAAATAATTAGTTTCTTTGATTTAGTGTAATGGTTTTTTTTCAGCTGTCCTAATTCAAGTTCATTGACACAACATACTGTGAATGTATCAAACATGCCATATTTTAAGAATATGAAGAATATTAAGACACCTGTGAATTTGGGGATTTCTTACAGCTTTTCAAAAATAGTGGTTTTTTCTTTAAAAATAAACCAATCTTATTAATTTTCCATATTTTCATTTTTGTCTTCTGCTCCAAATGTATATGGTATTAGGTATGATCAGTTTGAATGAAAAAAGACATGAGGACAAAGATAAGGCTGTTTAAATGCCTAAAGATGAAATAAAGGACTCTGGTTTCTGACAGTACTTCCGACTTCTTGGGAATGTCTCTGTACATACAGTAACATCCTAAGATGCCCAGCTACCATCTATTTCAGTAATATGGCTAGATTTTTAGTTGCAGCCTGTCCAAATGGTCATTTCCAATAATATCAGGACAGGTTGTATAGCAAGTAAATCAGAAAATATTTTCTTGGTACTTTTTATGTAATCACATACTTGTCCAAAAGAGAAAATACTTCATGTTATTCTATCCTAACACTGATTACTATTAATTCTGTTAAAAATATATTCATTTATCAGGTTATATTTTATCAGTTTAATCACAAACATTTTTTACATTATCATGTCACTTCAAAACAACACTGATTTGTTATAAATGGTGTTGAATAAAGAAACAAGGATAAGGAAATATAGCATTAAAAACCCCTTTGTGGTTTTGCAACCTTTTTTGTGATGAATCACTAACTGAAAGTTCCAGTTACATGAACAAATCTTGATATTCTTATTGAACTGTTCTTTTTTTCAAATTTCTTCTTACTGTAGTAATTCTGTACCTAACAAAATCTACTATTAGGAACATTTCTTACATTATAATGAGCTTACCCAATAAGTTTCTTTTCTCAATAAATCTGAATTTGTCCTTGTAGGCAAATTTTGGAATATTCCAAAATAGGATGAAAATGAAAACACAAGATTTTGAACAAGATTCAATATGTGTATTTTAAAATCTTAACAAGGAAAGACATTAGACTGTGAGACCAATTTTCCAATAGATTTTCCAATCTCTTAGGTTCTTTTGAAATCTAATTGGAAAATACAGAAGATAATGCAACTCATGGAACTGTCTTGCAAGAGCCAACAGATGATCTCAGAGATTCAATCCTTAATGATTTTTCTTTAAACAAAGGCTTTTATCAAGATCAGTTATTCAGACTTTATATGTGGTTACACTCTTGAGCTTTTTTTCAATCACTCCAATAGGACAAAACTTTTTTTTTCCACTGATACTGTCTTATTCCATATAATCCTTTTCTTCTGACCAAGGTGTAATGTCAACAGATGGAATCATAATCGACAGGTAAAATTTTAGAGCATTCTAAATGTCATTGGACCTTTTAATAAAATTAATTAGCCTGCCACAGAGAAAATTTACTAGCCTGCTGCTTAATTTCACAATGTAAAATCATGAGGTAGGTGGAGGAGCAGGCAAAAGCTTATTACTTTTAAATAATTATTTAAAGATGTGTGCCTTGCCCCTTCCAAACATGGATAGAAAATGCAGCAAGAGCTTTTAAAATCTTCTAAACTCACAAGCAGACAGATTTATTTTTTTTTCATACAGTATAGATGAAATTAAAAGTTATCAGGTACTAGCTAATGATGAGTCACTGGTTATGTGGAAAATTGGTAGAGGCCTTAAGCTTTTTTCTTTTGGGATTAATGTTCCCAGTAACATTTAAATATAAGTCAGGAGTTCAAAAATTGTGCCCAGACCCATTATGAATCTTGATTAAATTCTGCTTTCAGAAAAATTGAACATCCAAAGTTATTCCTGTTCCATTGTGGATTTATTAGCTTAGTGGAATTTAACATTAGAGAGCATTATAAAGCACCATGAACCAATCCTAATTAGTTTTCAGAAGAGTCCTAGTACCTTGTCTAAATTGTAATGGGATTTGCAGATGTTGGAAATATCTAATGGCATATATTTCTAGCATAGTAACATTTGGAACTAGGATAGGAAACATTTTGAGACTTCATTTTTGGTAATGAGGCATAATTGATTATCGAAGAGTATATTTTAGGTGTTTCTGTGTGATGTTTGAAAGTATTTATCTGGAAATTGTCATGTAGATAGTTTGTTAGTGGGTTAAGCTACCTCAAACGTGAGCTGCTCTATGAAGATAACTTAAAAATCTGTAGCACAATCTTTTGTGCTTGCAAATTTTCAAATTGCAAATGGTGAATGTTTGTCTACCTGTCTTCTTCCCAAGGTTTCTAGCGCCAAGACAAGGAGATCTTCTGTTTTCATATGTCCATGATCTCCCATGCACACAGAGAGACCCAAATACCCTAATTCTCAGTTTCTTCCTGTCCAGCCTTCTAAACTACCACAAAATCTGTGCTCTTCATTGTCTAGTATCAGTTCTCATTGTTCATCTGCCTGGCCAGCTCCTCAGTTAGTACCTGGCAAGTCATATCTTTGACTGATGAGTATATTGGAAGGGAAGAGTAGAACTCTTTTTTTCTGAGACAAAGTTTATAGTAAAATCTTGTGTGCGTCCTGTGACTTGAAGTCAGAACAAAAACGAAATGCTGAAAAAAAAAATATTAACTAGATACAAAAACATCCTTTAGCTGGGTCAGATCGCTTTAGTACATTTTTCAGGAAAAAGAATTGAACTGTTAAGAACGTTTTCTAGCATCTAATTTGTGATTGTATTCTCTACAGCTATACTGTGTGTTGATGACTCTGTAGTAGATCTGGAAACCCTGGAAGCACTTTATGAAAATGTAAGTAAACTGGGGTAAAGCTGTGGTTAACAACCATAGCATTTCAGACATAGAATAAGTAAAGTTTTATTTTATATTGTCATTTTAGACTAGAGAGATTACATACAAAAAGTCTTTAGGGACTTTTACAGTAATAAAATAGGTAGCAAAAAATACCCATTGACATACTCATACTGACTTATATGTGGGAAATTTAGAAGAGTGGAGTGCCTTTGGAATCAAGTTAAAATATGACAAAAGGCACAACATCCAGCAGTGTTCTTTCCTGAATGGCCTGAAAAATACTCTCCTTCAGGCCTATTTTGTGCTACCATGCTGAATTTTTCTCATTCAAGATACAAGTGGCTAAAACAGTTAACTCAGGCTAGTGCAATGCTGTGCTTACCCAAGTTGATCTGTAGACTAAGTATATGGCATTCATAAACTGTATGACTCTGACGTCGCCTGAAAGAATGCATTCATACTTGGCTGTAGAGATATCAGAGCTTCTTCTCTGAACTAAACTGTGTGAGGCATCCTATGGCAACAGCTGTAATTAGCTGTAAAAAAAGATGCAGTGCTCTACAAGGATGCTCTGCTTTGTAGTCATTGCCAGTAAAATGGCACTGCAAGGCACTGGAGGAATTTATCATGGATCTTTGTGCCTTGCTCTTTGCACAGTCTAAATGTTTTCTAATATAAAATAGCATTTTTACTTGTAAAAAGGTGAATGAATAATTTATGGATTTGTTATTAATTAGTTGTTGATTAGTTTATATTCATTCACTCAGAGAGCACAAACAGATGAACTGGAGAAAATCAAGCAATATTATCAGACTTCAAAAGAGGAGGAACTGAAGCTTCTGGATAAACCAGAACAGTAAGATTTTTTATATATGTATATATTATCATTATATAGTATGGTCATTTGCTGATACGTTAAACAGGATCTTGATACATAATTTTTAACTTTTTAATGTATTTCAAGGCATGATGTAAACTTTGTGTTTATCACATAACTTTTTTTCAGACATGACAGATTTTACTATGTCAACTTGGACCAGCAGAACAGATAAAATATGTAGTCTTGTATCAATAAAAAATTCCATTCCCATTCCTACATTTGTAAAAGGTTTATCTTTCCCTCAGACCTTTTAGGGCTAATTTAATGTGTTATAAAGCAGGGCCAGACTGATTTTGGTTGTTGATTATCTGAAAGAGTGACTCAAACAGCAGGTTTCGGTGAGTGCTGTGAAAAAGACACAATATATACTCTGGTCATGGTGACTGAAGACCTACAAGGCTGGTTCCATGGTTCTTCTCCTGTGACTGTTGTGGGTAGTTGCAACTGTTAGGTTGAAAAACTTTTTAAGTGTTGCTCTTTCAGTTGTAATAAACCTTAGGCCAATATCAATATAACAAGACTCTATGAGCAGAATGGTAATCCTGGATTTTATGTAAGACCATACATTTGATTTCAGACCAGTGGTGTTTGTTTTCTGCTATTTTGCTACTTTTCCCTTTGTACATCCATTCTCTTCTTCCAGCTACAGTGCAATTTCCTGCCCTGAGGCCCCTCTGCCATCTTCCCTCCTTTTCCCTCATGTCTGTTTTTGCCTTTTTCTGCTGTCTTTGGCATAAAAAAGGGTAGAGGGAGGAAGACCCCAAAAAGCAGAGCTAGTATTTGATTGGTCAATGTCAGAAATATTACTTTTTTTTTTTTTTTTTTTTACCTTGTTATCCTAACACAAGGCAGCTAAATACTCATTTGTGCCTGTCCACCAGGGAACAGGTTAATGCTGTGAGATGAGGCAATTATGCTTACTCTTGATGAAGAGCGGGTTATCATTCCTGAGTAAGACTTTACACAAATATCTGTAAAGTGTATATACTAGCTTGTTCTTTTTATCCATGGCTTTCATTGCATTGGCTTGGGTCACAAGAATACAGTGTATGCCTAGCTGACGTTTTGCAGAGCTTGAATCTTTGGCAATCTGTTTGCTGTATACCTGAGAGAAATAAATATTAATGTATTTTGTGTTCTGGAGAATACAGATCTTGTAGAGCTCTAGAGTTATGAAAGGTTGTCTGTTTTTGTAAATTATAGTGGAAAGAGGTTGATCTTAATTAAACACAAAGTGGGATTTATGCTATCTTTGTTTCATAATTAAAGAACTGTAAATGAAGCAGTTATGCCTGATCATTCAGAGTGAAATAGTGCTGTCAAAGACAAATGCTATTTTTTATCAATTATTACTCTCTGTTCTCTTTGCAAGTCTTAATTATCTACTTTTATCCTATTATTAAACTACTTAGATTAACAAAACCCTTTTTCAAACGTTGCTTCAAGGGGAAAACAATTTACTGATGGTGTTCTTCAGGAATTTTATTGAACCTTTGAAATGATGTCCTTTCTGAAAATTCAGTAGATAGGTGTTGCTAGTTTTGTTATCTTACTCAGCCTGTAAGTCAACCTAAAATCATACCTGGATATTTGTTGGCATATTAACTCCATAAAAGGTTAAAGACTCAAAAAAAAAAAAAAAAAAAAAAAAAAAAAGTGCTAAATTTGTATGTGTGATAAAAAGTCTTTACTAGAGAGTATAGAGGGTGTAAGCCTGATGTATTTTCTTTAATGAGGATCAGACCAAATGTACAAACTAAACCATTTATCACATGATTGCAAATACTTGCAATAGACATTCATGTAATGAAACCACTGACTTGAACTCACTGAAATCTAAAGGAAAACTTTGCCATTTTTAAATGCTTGGATTACCAGACAAACAGTAAGCTTTAGTGTTATCACTGATGCTCTCCTGCACATGTGGTTTTAATTTGTTTTGGTGGCATACTAAATTTACTATTGTTGGCACAGACTGCAAGTATGACAGCAAAGTGACAATATTCCTCTAAATTATTCATGATAATAGTTGTTAAAATGTTAATATACATTAACATGATAAAGTTTCGTGTGCACAATTGGACACAGTTTGGGGCTTTGCTAGCAGGATATAGATGCTTTAGATAGTTTCCAAGACCCTTTTAATTGTAGTATTATCTCTGTGAAGTCGTCTCTACTATGAAAGAAATGCTGATGAAGGAAACAGTGGCAAAATATGATCCTGAGCTTTCCTGTTTTGTATATAGTTTGTATAGTTTGAATTCAAGAAGTGCTGAGCTACTGATAATTGCTGTCCAAGTAATGCCATTTGCTTCTCTTTGAAGACCACTTTCCTTTAACTTCATTTTCAATCCTGCTGGCTTACTTAGAAGCTTGTAGGATTAGATACACTTTAAAATATATATATTTCTAAATGTTACATTCTTCAGACGTAGATAAATGTGAATTAATAAATAGTTTAACTCCACAGAATCAGCCTTCTTTATTTATCTTCTGGAAGAATACTTTGTTACACAAACGACATGGTTATATGCCTGGCTTGAAAGTATTTTCAAGTCATTTACTGAAAGATTCTGGTAGGATAAAAGTTTTCTCAAGTAAATGCATTTTTTATTTACCATTTCTGCAGGAGAGGAGTAAAATGGACCCCACAATGATGAACAGAAAATTCTCTATGTTGACTTTAAGTCAAGAGACTTGTAACAATGAGAAACCCATCAAAAAGCTATCTCACAGTCATGTCATTGTTACTTTGAGTCAAAATCATATTATTCTCAGATTAAAATTGAAAAAAAAAAATGACTGAACTAAGAATATTCTTTTCTCTCCAAAAGTTTGGTCCACCTGAATTGGTGTTTTTTCTTCGATAACCACAAACATGCCATGACGGTGTATTATAACTACATTTGCAGTTGCTACGATTCCTTTTTTTGACAGATTTCAGTTGTAAGTGTTCTGACTGGATATTTACATTGAATACTTTTAATTCCAAAATCTGGAGACATTTTCTTTTTCTGCTTGCAGTCTTTTGACTTTCAGCACGATTATATTGTATTCCAATGATCAGTTGTGTAGGAGATAATTGCCTTTTCAACGGAAGGCAAGAAAGTGTTGTTTGACTTTTTAAACTTCTAAAATGTATGTATGTTAGATCTTTAATTAAGCAGTTAGAGTTTTTCTTTCTTTTGTTTCTCTCACACAAAGTGTGAAGTATCCTCTTTTTTTCCTGGCAATACCATTCATTCCCAATAGGAAGCATTTTTATTAATACCAGCTTGGCATTTCTTTTTTTCCCCACTGCTTAAGTGTAAGATCCAAGACAGGCCTCCCCAGCCCTTCTCTCACAATAGAATTTTTCGTCATGCAAGAAAGAAAAAGAAGGGGAAAAAACGATATTCCAATTAAAATTTAGTATTTCACACTAGCCACAGGTGTGCTTTGCTGATTTTTAGGCAGTCATTATGTATTCATCAAAGCATTGCATGCATAAGAAATTATAAAGCAGACTTGAAGATACTGATTTATTATGAAAAACAAATAATTTAGAGAAATCAGATGTATTTGCTTAAATAATTAAAATCAATTTAATAAGAATTCAAGCTAATAATGGTTCACAGAACTCATAATTCAGTGACATAGAAAAATCTTTATGGCGTTGTGTTAAGGGAGATCTAAGGATAGCTGCAGACAGACTAGAAGAAAGTTTCTGAAGTGATATTGGAGCAAAAAGCAGCTTATTTCTGTATTTCAAGAAAGCGTGTATGTTGCTGAACTCTTAGACTCAAAACGCACCAAGTAAATTATGCAAACCCTGTTGTTATAAGAAATGCTAAAGCTTCTTGTATTATTTAGCCAAGCTCTTAAATTTTAAACTGAAGAAAGGGAGGAATTACTCATGCCTTTGGGATGCTTTCATTTTGTGATATCTGAACTGGAGTTGTCAAATATGCTTCTATTTATTTTTATTTACCAAAGAGTTAAAGAAAGCAAGCTGCAAGAGACTCATGAGGAATATCAGAACAGATAAAGATTTACTAACTTGGCTGAACTGAAGAGAGATATAATCTTCAAGTATTTCAGGGCTAAATACACAGCTAGTTGCATTACCTTAAAACACACTGCTATGTAATTGGAATTGTGGTGCAAATTAGTAAAAGAAAATTGAGGCTGAGCATCAGAAGAAATTTCTTGGCAGACGTTTTATATTATGAAATAACCTTGTAGGAATATATTGAGTTCCCTATTGCTGGGCACATTTTTAAGAGAAGCAAAAACACATGAGTGAAAGCAGTACATAGTGTTTCCCTAGCTAGATTGAT
>NW_008592960.1:80283-88877 GCF_000691845.1 Merops nubicus | reverse complement strand
TCCTTTCCTTTCCTTTCCTTTCCTTTCCTTTCCCTTCTTTTATCCAGGGTTATGATTCATCTAATTTTACTATGCAGCCGTGATAGTGGCTTAATGGATTAATGTGATTATGATTACTGTCTTGCCTTTTTTCTTAATATTATTAGAGTTTCTTAACACATGGAGCATAAAAAATTTAACAATTAGAAATTCTGTCAGATTTGATTCAAAGTAGGAAAGATTGCATGTATATTTCTTGATAGTACAGCTTTGATCCATGATGTAACTCAGAGATTAGAAATCTAAAGAATCCTCAATATTCTTTTTTTTTGACACAGATTTTTATATGAGTTATCTCAGATACCAAATTTCACAGAACGAGCTCAATGTATTATCTTCCAGTCAGTTTTCTCTGAAGGGATATCATCAGTGCACCGGAAAGTTGATATCATAATTCGTGTTTCTAAGGTAAGTCCTAATGAAAGTTAAATAAAAACACAAATATATTTTAGAGTATTCAATCTGCTTCTTTTCTCTGAAGTGATGGTTACTTAAGCCTGGTTACTCACTTTTCAGCAAAGTGAAAATGTATTAAATTATTTAGCTGCTTTATTTTTTTTTTTTTGAATAGCAGATTTTTGTTACTTTGCACATTAAGTAGAGTAATAGTCTCAATAAAATAGAAATTAAGTATCAGAGTTGCTTAATACAGGGCCTTGCAACTTACTTTATTGCATATCACTGTTGATGCTATCAGCAATAGATGCCTATCGTGTTCAGTAGCTTATTACTTCCCCCTGATATCTATACATTTCTGTTAACCCTGATACAGTAGATTTTTTTGGTTTTACCTAAAAAAACTTTACCTAAGATTTATATACTATGAATGACTAAAGATGAGATTTTGAAATTGTAACAAATTAAATATTGAAGAGTAGAACGAGATAAGAATTAAAAGGGAAATAAATACTGACATGAAGGTATAACATCCTGGCCAGGACAATATTTAATTCTTTTTTTCCTGAATTGCATGTTAGCTTTTGATTAACTTTGCTGCCACCCATGCTTTGGGTTTCTTTGCATATTCTAATAAAAGCAGTTCTTAGTTTTTCTTTTCCAAGGGAGTCATAAATAAAAGGTTTGTGTGAGATAAGGAAAGTGGCAATGCCCTCAGTTTGGTTATGAGGAGCTCACACTACAATTGATTTATATCATGTGTGGTATAAGGCTACACAGTGAAGATTCTCACTTGAAAAGATAGAAGCCTTTATATGTAAATTAAAATAAAGTATTAGTTCTTCACTGTGTTTATAGCTTTCTTTTATGTTCTGAGGCTTAGTAATTTAGTTCTTAGTCCTGGTATCTGCATTAAGTATGGGTCCAGAAATGTGAGTTTCCACAGCACCAGGACCAATGAGCAGCAGACTGAATATGATGGTCCAGGTCTAACCTAATGGCAACAGATAAAGGATGTCTCCATTTGACTGTGCATTATGCAAATTCTTGATAAACTACCTTGTCTGTTAGATTTTTAAAGGCTGTTAAGAATGTTTCATAATCTTATTCCATTAATCTTTTTGCCATCTACATAGTATATGATGCCATATAATTTGCTTCCTAGAGAGTAAGTTAAACATTGTATGTTAAGCAGATACAGCCTAATAAATACTTCTCTTAAATGTTTGATTCCGGTAACAGTTTTAGCTGCTTAAAAACATGAATCAAAACATCTAGCAAAAATAAAGTAAAATAAGATTTTTTTTTTTATATTAGCAATTAGAATTTTTGTGCCAATGGAAATTACAAATCAGTGTCCATTCTCCAGGCTTTGCTGAGCATGAAAAGTGTAAAGGAAATCTTAGGTTTGATTCTGGCGTTTGGAAATTACATGAATGGTGGGAATAGGACCCGAGGTCAAGCTGATGGATTTGGTTTGGAAATACTCCCCAAACTAAAGGATGTCAAAAGCAGAGTAAGTACTCATTTTTAATTAAAGATAATTTTTTCTCAAGGGATTTTTTTTTGTTGTTCCAACATTTGTCAAAAGTTAATCTTATTTCTTAACATTCTTGCTTGAAAGAGCAAGGCAGTTTGTACCATTTTCTTGCCTTCTTCTCTCAGTTTTTCACCTCCTTGCCCTGCACATGTGCATATTTCCATAATCTCCAATTTCTCCAGTTCAGTATTACAAGCATAATTATCTTACATGAGAACTTCTGTGTGTCTCTTTTACTAATAGGGATTTAATTACAGTAGGTTAGAGAGAAGTGAGAAAACACAGACTGCTGAAGTTCTCTCCAGCAAATGTCCCCATTCTTTTTTGTTACTCTTAGAGTGGCTTTATGTAAGAAAAAAACAAAAAAAGTTTTAAAAATCTGTTTTAAGGACAAAATACCAGGAAAGGTTCACTGTAACATATACACTTAGGAATTATATGTAAAGGATATAAATATATAACGTACAGGACTTTAATGCTCTTCAAAGAGATGTGTCAGAACCACCAAGATATTTTCAGAGTTTGGTTTTGTTTTGTTTTTAATTGGGAGTTAAATAGATGTAGGGCATGAATTAATGAGAAAATGGTCATAGATGTCAGTAAATTATTTTGTCAAAAATTGAGAATCACTAGCACATTTTTGACTAGTCATGCTAGGATCAAAGTCAAACTCAAGCGAACTCTGGACACATTTTGAGATGAGGTTACCTTGTTCCTTATTTCAGTAGGGCAGAGGAGAAGGTGCTAGATAATGTATGCAATGGAAACACTGCTCAGTTATTCTTTGCCAAAGAATACCTGCATAGATACATGAAGGAGGAAAGAATATGAGGTATTTTCTGCTGATGCTGGTACAGATTTGGAGGGTAAAACAAAAAAACCCTGCTCTTTCATGTTCTTCCTCTTTTCCTATGTGAACTGGTCTCTTGAACTGTAAGAAAGGTAGGTCTTAAGCTTTTATTCCCAGTTATGCTTCTTGTACAGAGGAGTGTGTTTGTGAGACAGCCATGTCAGGAAAGCAGCATTGTTAGGGAGCTTTATATTCTACTTGTGAATATCATCGTTAACAAAGTATAAAAACATGCTTAATTAGTTGGTCAGTAATCAACTGTATTAATGAATTTTTTTCCAATGGATTTGAGTCCTTTGTATCCTGAAGACATTGAAGTGTTGGAGCATGTCCAAAGAAGTACAGCAAAGCTGGTGAAGGGTCTAGAGAACAAATCTTATGACAAATATCTGAGGCAACTGGGGTTGTTCAGCCTGGAGAAAAGGAGGCTCAGCAGAGACCTTATCACACTCTACAACTGCTTGAAAGGAGGTTGTAGCAAGGTGGATATTTGTCTTTTTTCCCAAGTAACAAGTAATAGGATAAGAGGAAATTGCCTCAAGTTGCACCAGAGATTGGATGTTAGGAAAAATTTCTTCACTGAAACTGTTTTCAAGAATTGGAACAGGTTGCCCAGGGAAGTGGTTGAGTCAACATCCCTGGGGGTATTTAAAAGACATATGGATGTGGTGCTTAGGGACATGCTTTAGTGGTGGACTCATCAGTGCTAGGTTAACAGTTGGACTGAATGGTCTTAAAGTTCTTTTCCAACCTACATAGTTCTATGATTCTGTGATTCTAGTTTTCACTTTCCTCTTCACTGCAGTGGTTCAGCTGTTCCCTGTGACCACTTTTCTTCCAGTCCTACTCCATGGACAAAACACAGTCCAAGCTGCAGCTGAACTAGAACCAGGCCAAGTTTCCCAGTACTCAGGTGTTCATTGGTTGGCCAGCTGCCATGAAAAATATATAAACCAACTGAGTTTTCCCTGGCTTTTCTCAGTAGAAGTACTCAT
The DNA here is from genome assembly GCF_000691845.1 of Merops nubicus. Classification (NCBI taxonomy): domain Eukaryota; kingdom Metazoa; phylum Chordata; class Aves; order Coraciiformes; family Meropidae; genus Merops; species Merops nubicus. The sequence continues at coordinate 85,057 of NW_008592960.1, read as the reverse complement.
TTTAGTCTCACTCTTCTATCTAACCATAAACTTGTAAGAATTTAATTATCTCTGGGACATTCCAATTTGGCTGAATTTAGCCAGCATGTTCAAAAATTATCAGTTATGAAAGGGAGTGACAGATGTACAGGATAATTGCATAAGCTTGTTCTTTATCAAAAGGAGGTATAAAATTACAGTTTTTACAGTTTCCTGGTAGCCAAAATAAATTATTATTAAACTAGTCTCCAAAATGCATAAAACTCAAAGGGGACAGCTGCTACAGGCAGACATGAAACCTCAGAGCTAATTAATAGACAGTATTTGCAAGGAAGAAGAATGCAAGGTCTTGTGTGTTTCAACACTAAGATATCATTCCCATGTCCTATTATTCCCTTTTTGGGAACTGTCAGTAAAGCAATATTATGTCTAGGTAAGCTGAATTCCAAGAGCTAAGGTAAAAAGTCAATGTCAAATATCTCTTATTGCACATAAGAGTCATTTGTTGTCACATGAGCCTACAAAGTTACTTGAGATTTTTTTTAAATGTAGCTTAACACTTCAAAAGTTCTTCTATTTAGTTTTCTGCAAATACTCTTTAAACCAAAGTAATAGGTTTGATAGTTTAGCATATAAAAGAATAGAATAAAAGGTGTATTTGCTCTAAAAGGGCAATCAAACGTTCATGAGTGACTTCAGTTTCTTTTTGTCACATGACATGCCAACAATGTCTTCTAAACCTCTTATACAAGCAGAGTGGCTTTGTCTGTATGACAGCAATCACTTGCTAAGTTAGGAATTTTTCTGGTGTATGATATTAATAAAATATAATGTGCTGCAGGCTCTAATATAAGCGAGGCAGCTCTGTACAGGAAGTCAGACATTGTTCACATACAAACGTTTGTCCTGATACCTGTCATTATACAGTATGAAAACACATCCAAAAAAAACTTCAAAGGCATTCCAGATATAATTCCCAATGCTATGTTTCTTTTATGTTGTTGAAGAGTATCTTGTAACATATAAGTCGCAGTTTTACACTTTTGCTTTAGTTCATCTGGCCTATGCTGGCCGATGACATGTAACAAAATAAAATTATGTTGTGTACAGTTGTACGCAGGACCATAATTCCACAAAGTGACTATTAAAATTTGCATTTTATAAGTCAGCAGGGCATGATGGCTGGTTTTATATTTGGAGTAAAATATGAAAAACATCTCTACCATGTTCAGATCTTCATTATTGATGAATTGACACTAGTGTAATCAAGAAATTCAGATCACCTTAATATATCTGAGGTGACTGTAATGTTTCATTAGTATTGTATTCAATTATTCAATAATATTATTAATTAATATTATTATCCAAGTGAGTAGTATTGTTCAGTAATGCCTTGTATTATTAAAAAAAGATATGGCAACAGCTTCTAACAGTGCATGGGTCTGGTGTGGTGTTTAGAACTAAAATATTTATGGTATGGTATTTAGAACTAAACGAAGCTCTATGCTCTATGGTGGTACAATCAAGACTATGTTATAAAAGATTTATTGTTTTTGTCAGGAATATTAAAGCTGAAGATATTGTGAGTCTTATTTCTCACAGCAATATAAAATAATGATATGTTTGCTTTGGTGCAGAATAAATTTTCAGTCACTTGAAACAGTGTTAATCACACACATTTTTAATGATATATTTATTTTTTCCTAGGATAGTGGTATTAATCTTGTGGATTATGTCGTCATATATTACCTACGCCATTGTGATAAGGTAAAAGATTAATTTCTGTATCAGCATTTCCAAAAGTACTGTAAAAGTGTTTGTATTAGCTTTTTTAAAATCTGAACACAGTAGCTCTGATGGAAAAATAAAATCCATTTCTTTTGCATTTTTATAATAATTGTGGGCCTCAACGGGTCTGAACTTGGCTACAGTTTTTATGATAAGGCTTTGGGAAAAAAAAAGAATTACATAATATTAGTGAAAAATTTACACTAACTGTTGAATTAACCACTGCAGGCAATTGCCTGTGACTGTTGCAGACTGGGCAGGTGGTCACTCCAGTCCTATCTTCTTACATCCTGGTGGCAGTAACATTGTGCATCTTGTTCTGATGTGGTAATAATGGAAGACAGGAGCATGATTTCTCTCTTATGACAGAATGTAAGGACAGGTTGGTATTCTAAGATATGTCAGCCCATGGGGATGAAGCTAGAGGATGAAAATGTTGAAAAGGTTTGGCTGCTGTTTTGTGCAAGTTACATTGATGAAGCTTTTTGATAGATATCGGCAGCACCTGAGGGGTTTTTTTTAAAAAAAAAAAAGCTTGAACAATTGTCTTCTAAATTAAAATGTCACTATTAATTGATTTTTAAGTATTGAATTGATTATTTTTGTGATTAAAAAGTCTCCTTTACCTAAACTTTGAATCTAAGACTAGTGTTAAGTTTTCATGGCCCTGTGTCTGGTTGAATACAAATTATTTTTTTTTCTTTTTTAAAAATACTTATGTTAGGATTTTGAGTTAATGAGTTAGTAGTCATGGATATTTTTTGCAAAAGTAAGAATAAAGTGAGTGAAGACTAAAGTGAAGACATTTCTCTGCCATGATGGAGGGGTTGCACTAAAGGTCCCCTTCCAGCCCAAACCATTCTATGATTCTTTGGTCTCTAATGTTGTATGTCAAGAGCATGTGGAACAGCTCCTGGGACTGAGCTGTAAAGGAGAGAAGAAATTGGCAGATATGTAAATCTATACTTGTTTACTTTCTTCTTTTTTTCGGGGGGGAAGGGAGGCAGAGAGGGGAGACAGGGCAATAAAGTGTCATTGCTTTAACCTAGTTACTGATCTTGTAAAAAGCCTCATAACAAAAGCAGCTTTCTCTAGCCTGTAATGTTTCTCAGTTCTCAGGGTATTGACATATGTATTCTTTTCTCCCTTGTTAATAATGCTGAAGCTAATGCTTTCTAATCCATGTATTTAGATATTTTCTAATTCTGCAAAATTTCTACTATATCGTAATTTTAATTCAGGGAATTTTGTAAAAGAAAGTAGCTTATCTTCCTTGGGAAAAAAATATACAGTGCAAATATGATCCAATGTACTTCTCCCCCCTGAATGTTCATATCTTTGTAATAATAAAAATATTTTTTTCCCTATTCACAAAATAATTAGTTCTCATCCTATGATTTTTCTGTTATTACAGACTGAAATATGTGCACAGGTAGTATTTTAAACTCAGTAGTATATGCTTATACACAGAAATGTCATATTAATATCATTTATACACTTGCTAAATTTCCATTTGGGATATTACTTTGAGCCTTGTAAGGGTTTTTTTTGGTCTGGTTTGGTTTACTTCTGGTTTGTTTGTTGGGTTTTTTTTTCTTACCATATATAAGGTATATACTTAGGAGTCCATGCAGACGCTAACCCATGCAGTTTATTTAACCACATAAACCTACAACAGTATATTTTTATCTGTATAAAATACTTCAGGCAATATATAAATAGCTTTCAATTTCTGCTTATAAAGTGTGTGTATATTTAATAAATTGAGAGAGAGTGAAACCACAAACTTGGCATAAGATCTCTTGTATTAAAATAGGCTTTCATATTATCTGTTTTTAAGAAACTTATAATGACTTATCCAAATCTTTATTGACATAAAATGAACCAAAATATTGTGAGCTCAATGTTATTTTGTAGTTTAAATTGAGCACAGTTTGCTTTACAACATCTAAAATGAAGTTTTGACACTCAGAATGGTCAGAATTTCACCTCAAGTGATATAGATACTGTATTAGCAAGAATTATTTAAAAGATATTATTTTTGCAGTTTTATGGTAGTGTCTAATAGATGACATTTTAAAAAAAAGAAATTTATTTCTCTGCAAATGCATTTGATTTTCATAGTGGCCTGTTTGTTTATTTGTTTGTTTAGGAAGCAGGAACAGACAAGAGTATTTTTCCCTTACCAGAACCACAGGATTTTTTCCAGGCCTCCCAAGTTAAGTTTGAAGACCTAATAAAAGACTTAAGGAAACTGAAGAGAGACCTAGAAGGTAACTGGGAACTTTCACATTTGTTCTGCTAACAACAAAGTGCCATTTAAAATGTGACCTTTATGAGGCTTTCTTATTGCTAATTAGGTTTATAGTGTTGATTCATTTAGAATTTTTACACTGTGGCACAAATTACTCACATAAATTAGAAAGAAAAAGAATTTGAAACTCATGACTTAATAAAAATGAAAGTAAAGATACTGAAAAGTAATCTACTCTTTTACAATCAAAAGGTCCCTAAAGAGGTATGTCTGAAATTTTCTTTAGTTATACGTGAATTTTCCTCAGGTTTCTCCAGAACTGTGTGTTCAACTGTAGATATCTGTTAGTTCCATAACATAAATATTTTCTTCAGTACTTGTATAACAACAATTTTAACAGCTACAAGAAGAAGCTGAATGCTATTAATGTAGAAATAAAACACAGCTTGCCAAGGCACAGCAAAGGGAAAAGGAAAGCTCCAGTTCAAAATATTTTCACACTGGGACATAAAATAAACATTTTAAAATGTTTATTATAAAGAGGGGTTCAGAAACCCAACAACCCAACTCATCTATCAATCAAGGTACTGAGTGAAAATAAAGTAGGAAGGGTTGTTCTCTAAGTGTTCCAAGTAGTTTCATTTTTAATTTGCGCTTCTTATAACTTTTTCAAATTCAGCAAATAATGGCTATTTTAAGCCTGTCATTTTTGTTAAGGAAAAGTTGCTTGTTTTACTGAAACAGTTTTATGTA
>NW_008592960.1:66605-80252 GCF_000691845.1 Merops nubicus | reverse complement strand
AGGGAAAGAATCTGCATAGACGCCTATAATAACTTCTCCATTTACATTTAAATCTCTGCATCAAAATGGAAGAGTCCTTTTAGAATCAAAGTTGAACAAGATGATTTTTAATTTTTTTTTTCAATGTAAGGCAGTGAAAATAGTTAGAAAATAGTTTACCCTTAGACTTAGAAAGTGCTGGATTAGGTCACTCCCACCTTTAGGATAGTTTCAAAGGTTAACAGTGGTAGGAAAGTATCAGTTGTTGTTTGTTCAACCCGGGCATAAGTGAGTGCTCTATCTCCTCTCATCGCTTGGCCCTGTAAAACCCTTGGCCTGCCCTCTTTTGGGCTAGTTTGTGCAGAAACATGATCTGTGTTTGATCTTGTAGTTTTTCAGCTTGTAGTCCTGCTGTCATTCATCTTAGTCTTGCAGGATCTGCGTTGAGGCTGTGACATTCACATCATACTTGTTCGACAAGGCAAAGGCACAGACAGCAAGCAGGAAAAGCTAAACACATTAACTCTCAAAATAAAAACTGCAGCTTTCTTGTAACCACTGATTTCTACTTTTTAAACAAAATTTTCTCAGACATGTATAGCAAATCTAGAAAAAATGTTATGTTAAGGTTGTTTTCATAATTCTTCTTTGTAAAGATGTATTTGAAATGCAGCCAAACCAATTAACATATAAAGTTAATGACAGCAAAGATTTGAAACAAAAATGGTTGTGGAAATGTTTTCAGATATTGGTATTTTATCACTCAGAAATATGCAGTAGAATTCTAACAAGCATTCCTGTGATTAGTTTCTCTTATATTTAAACAAAGAAACAATCACTCATATAAAAATGTTGTATCCCTTTCAAATGTTCCCTTTCAATTTTTATTCCTCAGATAATGCGGTAGTTTATTTTTAAATCAAAAACTTAATTGAAGAGGTTATAATTTTAACACGTACAACAAAGATTTGATGAATCTCTGTAGTTTATTGTAGCCATTAAAATGTTGTGGCTGCTGGCAGAATACCAGTGAAAGTCTAAAGCTGAAACAGATGTGAGTAGCAGAAACTAAGTCCAGAGAAGCGTCGGGCCCAGCTATCCAGACAGGCGCGGCCCTTCAGATGTAAATAATTTGAACAATATTAACTGGGGCTGTCTGTGTTATAGGGTACATTGGATTTATTTCACAGTTTGGTTGGCTAAGGTAGTTTTAAGCAGATTACCTTGGAAGTCGGAGGAGAGAAAGGTAATAAATGAAAGAGGGTTTTCTTGTGTGCGATTAGGGAACAAACTAAAGTTAGTGACTTTTTGTCTGACATCTGTACAGAATGGTTACAAAAAAAGATAAATATCACCATTTGTACTTGAAATGGCAATTTTGATAGACACTTTTTGTAATAGTTGTCATTTAGGATTAAAAAATATTTTTTACTAGTTTATCAAGGCATTCATTTATCTTTCTCTCATGGATATTAGCATAGGAAAGATTGTGTTATCGTGAGTGGCATGCCTTAATGGTGTAAACCTCTCTGGTTTGAAATACCTAGACACTGTGGAACCAAAAGTTCAAATCTAGATGGAGAACAAACCCTTTCATCCTCTTCAGATAAACAGATTGAGTTCCACACAATTTGCTATTTTGAAGACTTACAGATTAGACTTTAAAGGCACAGACTAACTTTAGTCAAAAGGAATTAGACTAAAGTTTGGCTCAAAAATTCAAACAAGTTTTTGAAGAACCTTAATCCAACAGGCTTTTAATATATAATCCAGAGCAAATTTTGCAATCATGAACCATGTTTAGGTTAAAAAGAATTAAAACCAAAAATATGCATGCAGTACAGGCTTTTAAGGGGAAAGAAGTGCAAAAGAATGCTATATCAAATGGTGACATGAAAATTTTAGGGTGAAATATGGTTCCATTTTGACGTCACAGTTAAAGAAATGTTTTCTGTAAGCTCAGGTTTCCTCTCCAGGTCTGTATAATCAGTGTATTTCCAAGGTTTTCAGATATTACCTTGCATAAGAAGATACATTTCTTAGTTTAACAGGTATTAGCTTTCAGCTCAATCCTTTATGTTTACCAGGTTTGGGGGGGAAGGTTTTGCTTTGCATCAAACAGTTTAAGATCGGAAGGTATGTTATTCCTTGTCTGGGGCACTGATTTCCACTTTTTCCTTTCCCTATGACCAAACATGATTTCCCTTCTAGTCTGAACAATGTAACTTGACTAGTATTCTTCTGGAATAAGCATAGAATGATTGAAATGTGTAATCATAAGAAGGTTTTTAGAAAGAAAGTCACTTTACCATGCGTATAATACACTTATGTAAATTTTGCCATAAACCAATTATTCATGTTTCCCCAAAGTTGAACAATCTTAATTATTCACAATTTGTTGCACTGTAGATTGTTTCCATCTGTCATACTCATTGCTCTTCTTTGCAATACAGTTCATAAAACTTTTAAATGCTGCTCCATTAGTCAAAAGAACGCAACGTTAGAGTCCTTGTATCATTTAATGTGATGTTCATTATAACTTTTTAATATTCTTGACTTTAACAACAGAAAGAGCAAAAAATACTTATTGAATGGTTAAAAATGTTAACTGAGGTAGGTCCACTCTGAATACTTTCAACATTCACACCTTTATTTCTCACAATTAATTAAATTTCCTCTGACATTGAAGTAATCTGATCCCATAGAAAATCCACATACCTTTTGCTTTCATCCTCTTTCACAGTTACCAGTAGAGATACTAGTTGTCATTTTCACATTAACATTTTTTGAGTACTACATATATGTTTTAGATTTTTATTGCCTTAACTGTGTATGAGTATATATGTGTTTACACACGTACGTACATGACTGAAAGGAAATAATTTAATCTTGCATAGAAACAAGATTTCATGGACCAGCTACCTATAATAATCAGTTGAATTTCAGCACTCCAGGAGACACGGTTTCAAGCTGGGGGCCTCTTAACCTCATTGTTGACAGATCTGTGTCTTACATAAGTATATTAGACCCAGCTTTTCCACATTTAAGTAGTGGAGTTTCAACTAAACTCACAGCAAACTTATCTTGTAAAATTTTATAATCCTTATAAAAAGATTAAAAAGGAAGCATGAAAAGTTGAGAAATTACAATATTACAGTGGCTGGTTTTGCATTGTTTTTTATACAGAAGCATTACAAGTACCTTAAAATCAGAGAAATGCCAGCTGATTAGTTGGTAGGTACCTCTGGAGGTCCTGTGGTCCAAAGGCTTTGGTCAGGACTAACTTCATATTTATGTCAGGTTGTACAGGGCCTTAGTTTTGAATCTAAGGATGGAATTTCCAACACTTCTCTGGGCACCTGTTCCAGTGCTGAATATTTTTCCTTGTCCCATGGAAGAATCTCCTGTGCTGCAACTTGTAACTATTGCTTTTTTTTCTCTAGATGTGTATTTCTAGGGAAAGTCTGTCTCCCTCTTCTCTATAGTTATTTGTCAGATAGTTGAAGTGAAAAACTAGACTCCCAGTTAGCTTTCTCTTCACCAGGCATGGCTTAACATACATAGCCTCCTCTGCCTCTTCTTCAAGTGCTTCATTTTATTTCCATTCCCAAATGGCATGACTATATATATTATTTTCCAGATATGAATATGTGTGTATGTATATACACACACATATATATTCATTTGATAGAAACAGATCCGGTGCACTAAATGTGACTGGCATGGTTTTGCCATACCAATACCAGCATTGTAGCTAATTAACTTTGTCTCTTAGCATGGCTAACTAGACCAGACTAAACTGTTGAATCTACATTGCTCTCACTCACTGCCTCTTCAGGGAGCCCTGTATCACATTATATTGCAAAGTGGGTATGTGTGACAAAGTTAATCCAAGAATGGAAGAGAATTTAGAAATGAGAAATGGATGGAAAGTGGAAAGGGCTACTCATTCTTCATTCTTGCAGCCTATTTCACTATAAACAGAAGCAGGATGAAGCTTCAAAAAGAAAAAGCAATCAGTTCAGGATGTTTTACAACTAAAACTCTCTGATTTTCCAGATTTAAAATGCTGAACAATACCTTTTCTTAGAAAGATATATACCTTATATACCTTTAGAATTATAAGGGAATATACCAATATACCAAAGTTACACTCTTTTCCTTCTCAGAGTTTTCTGACCACTTTTTGAATAGTTTCTTGCCTCAGCAGGATGGCTTATATTTTGGTTTGTTTTGATTTGGCAGCCACAGCCCAGGCGTTAAAAAACACATTTTGTATATGTGCATTTGATTCTATTTTACAATAAAACTAGCATTTTGACAGTGTTCCATTGGTAATGTTCATCTGTGAATATATTAAGTGGAAGTTTTCCTAAGTCCATCGTTTCTTAAAATTCCATTAGATTTTCTAGTTTGTGATAATAAAGAATACTATGGAATGGTTTTAATAATGTTCAGAAATATAATAGAGGACCCAAGCAATGATATTTTAGAAGAGTTTATATGCTGGAAGCAGATGTCTGCATGTGTGCACAAAGGCGAGGGAGAAAGCTTTATGTTGGTTAAACAATGGCACGCTGTTAATTTTTGCTTTTATATTTTTTCTTTGGCTAAAGATTCCTCAGAAATTTCTGGTTAAAAATCATTCAGCAAATGTTAAGATTCTAAAACAAATCTTGGAAATACCCCGGTTATGATTTTCTGTGGGCTTTTCTGTGTGCCCTTTAATATAAATAAAGAAATACATATGCGTGTGTGTTAAGCATTAGTTACATAACTATGTAGTATACATCTGGGAGCAGGTAGGGTACATATGGGAACAGGAGGAATATTGTCCCCATCAATGTGTATGATGGATAATGAGCATGTAGTACTAGTGTTGGGAGGAAGAGTGACTTCATATTTGTGGACCTTTTCAGCTTTTCTTCTGAGGGAATATGCAGTGAAAGGAGAGGCAGATATCTGCTTGAATTGAGGCAGTTGCTTACATATTTACTGCCAACGATCAAAGATTAAAGGGACATAAATTCAGACAGTGGGATACAAATTAATAGTAGCGGGGCTAATTAACACTTTGAGAAGTGTTCCGGGTAATATTGTAGGTAGTTTATGAATTTATATGATTTTAAATCTAAGCAGGATGCTCTAGCTGAACAAAAGCCATAAACTTCGTAGAAGAATTAATTGGGTGGAACTTTATGATCTGTCTCGCACAGAAAATCAGAGATCCAGCAGTACAGGGGGAAACAGATCACTTCTCCAGCCTTTACTATTTCAGCTCATAAACATACTCTTTCAGCCATTGCCCAGCAATTCTCTTCTGTCTGATCCCTTGTTCGGCACACTAAATAATAATGTGTTTGTGTATTTGAAAGGTCTTTCTTTTTCCCCCTTTAACACTGCAAATATCTTAGCTCATCTGATTAAAAATATTATTATTGCTTCTTAAAAAATTTGTCTTCCCTGAAGCAAGCCAGACAAGACTCTTCAATTTAAAAATACTAATTTTTTTGTACCGTTCGACAGAAGGGAAATGTTCTGATTTGTCAGCAGGTTCTGCTTGCACACATTTCTATACCCCGGGCAGACCTTAATGCTGTGCCGAGGTCTGTATGTTTGGATCTTGACACTAAACCAAAACTTTCTACTAATAATGTGTACTGGAATCACTTAAGGAATTTCACAAAGACCTGACTGAAAAATTGTGAGAGTTTAGTCCTTATATTAATTTATATGTGCTATTCAGTGCCTTCAGTGTGCTTCTCTGCTGAAGGGCGCGCTGAATGTAAACTACCATTTCGGAGAGAATACATTAACCAGTCTCAAATATGTTGCTATCTTGTCAAAAATATTTAGTTTTACTAGCAATCTTTGTTCATTTAGTTAAACATATTCTTAGGAAACAATCTTAACAGAAAGGTTTTTAAATTATTTATATAAAATCTTTATATCCTTTGACAAAACGAGGAGCAAACAAAAATTTTTCTTCAGTGTTAGTTGAAACTAATATTAGACCTGACGATTCCTCTGTATACCATCCCATACTGTAAAAGTTCAAAACATTGTTAAACTTAAAAGAAACAAACAAAAACCCCTCATAAATCTGAAATATGAAAGACAAAGCCAGAATATCTGATTGAACTTCTGAGACTTGTCGAGATGTCTGACTTGGCTTCCATTAAAACTCCATTAAACCAGGTGAACTTTACAGGGTGTTTTGTATGCCACTAATTCAGTTATTTCACTTCCACAGCTTAGGACTTATCACTGAAATGTTTTTCTGTCTCATTTATATGTGAAAGCTTAAGCTCCTAAACAGATACCTATTTCCATGTGTCAAAAGGAAAATGTGTTTAAAATGAAGATTGGACTGTTTAAAGTTTTATTTATTAGCTTCTATCCTCTGAAATGGCTTTTTAAGAAAGCTGAATTATTAATTAGTGATGAAATTAATTGTACATAGAGGTGTATTTATTTTTTTTAAATCAGCTGAAAATAACAGTAACTATGCAAGCGATTAATAGGCTAAAGGATGTATTTATGTGTGCTAACCCCCCCCCTTTTTTGCATTAAAATTTTGACCTTTGTTTAATACTGCAAAAACAAAGCTTGAGAATAGAGTAGCACCTCTGTTTGATCCTTTTCTACATTTTTCTCATATACTTCTGTCTCGGAAAACCTCACACCCTACTTCATGTCATTTCCCTCTCTGTTTGGATCAGACTTCTCTATTAGTCCACCCAGCTGTGGCTAGGGTGTTCGTGCTTGAACCTTTGAGTGTTGCCATCATTAGGATGTGTACTGATTAACAGTGTATGTCCAAAAATGCAAATAAAATACTTTGTCTGAGACTTTTCTGGGTCAGTAGCAGTGTAAACACTTGCAGTTAGAAGTTGTCAAAATTCTTATACTGTACTCTGGAGGAATCAAGATCTATCTCTGACCCTTTTCTGCTCATATTTTTAAAATTCTACCTGAAAAAAAAAAAAAAAATTAGTTGCAAAGTTATAATTAAACACAAAGGATGTAGACAGCACAGATATAATGGATAGTAATAAAGCTAACATTTTTATGCTCAGACCTGCAGTAAACACGTATCTAAGTGACATGTAATAACAAGAGACTATAACATAAGAATATAAGTCCTGCAACATCGTCTAGTGGGTAAATCTGTATCTCCTGTAACTTTTTATTTAACTTGAAAAGTTGTTTGCAAGTAAGATAATGTAATAAAGCAAAACCAAACTAAGTATATTATGAGTAAGTTACATAGCACTTGCTGAAAAATTTAAATTTGTGCATTTTATCTGATGCATGTTAAACTATTATTTGGGTGAATTGGTCCAAGCAGTGTAAAAGGCTTCTGCACTGTTAAAAATCATGGATCCTTTCTTACAGAAATTTGGGGATGTTTAGTCCTACACTGAATTAATCTGTGGCATGATTTCCAATCCTCTTGGAAACAGAAAAGGTAAAGGTTCTAAAAAAGAGTTATCAAGCGGTAACCCTCTTGTCAAAGATAAGCCCGTGTTATAACAAGAAAATAAAATAATAAGCTTGGCAGTACAACCTTCCAGGCTCTGAACAGACAGGGAGTGGGGTAGTTTAGCAGCTTTCACAGTGGCATAACTCATGGGGGATAGTGTCAGTGACAGGTTTATAGGAATTCATGGTGTTGATACTTGGTTTCACTGTCAGGATGATTCCTGTAAATGCTACTGGTGGATTCTGGTGAGTAAATAGTTAGTAATTTACTGTTATCAACATTAAACTATTTCTGGTTTTGCGTTTACTTTAAAAATGGTGCTTAAAAAATTCCAAATCCTGTCTGATTGACACTGAAATGCTCTTTACGTGAAAGTTTGTTTATAGGCAGTGATTCTTTTGACAGATTTACAAGTGTCTGTGGAGTTTTAAAAGACTATTGCCCAATAGGCATTAAGTGAGAGACATTCTATTTTGTAAATATTTTCACTTATATTGGGGATTTTTAAAGAACTTTTTGAGCCAAGTACTGCATTAAATCTGAAGACAGTGGCAAACTGATAATCAGCAGTTTCCAGCTTTTTTTTTAACGTTTTGCTAATGGTTTCCATTTCTGTGTCCAAGATTTGCAGTGGGTGAAGCATGATGTACATCCCACAATTTATAAGGTCTTTCAAATACAATTGCAAACTAGTATTTCTTTTTTTTTCTTGCAATAGCTCATCTAGAAATAAACAATTTTCAAAGTAGTGTATTATATTTAATTTCACTAACATAAAATGCATACCAAGAAAGCAAACCAAGGTTATTACAGTAATGGAGAATTTGCATCTGTTTGAACCCAGTAATGGTGAAACAGGTTGTTTATTTTCTCAGATGATTATTTTGGAATGAGATGGTGAGAGGAGAAGTGTACATGTGGTCTGCTAGCTATCAGATTGCTCAGAATTTCAGAGGCAGGTCATAGAGTTGTATGGTACCCTTTTACCACTACTGCAAACCTAGGTTGACAGTGACCAGCTGGCACTAATGTGTAGAATTACAGCTCCCATTTTAATCAAAACCTTGGATTTAGCCCTGTCACAACAATATTCTTCCTCTTCCAAGTGTGTCTTTATTTCTATCTGATTTGTGGTTCCTTTGAACACACTTTGACCATTCTTTGTAATATTTATGCCCAGGTAAATTTAATGAGTCCCTAAAGTTCTTCAGTCTATAAGACCCATCTGGATGGTGGTCGTAGCCATCATTTTCTTACAGGTCTTGGACAGGGAATCATTATTCTGCATAGGACATTTCATTATGAAAGGGAAGACTGAGACTGGAGAGATTTCAACAGAACTACAACATTTTTAAAACAGCCATTAAAGCTGAAGTACATGACTGCCTTTAGCCAATGACTCCATACCTATGTGATGTGTCTTACTTTTAGTGTTAGCAAATAAATAAATTCAAGTTTTAATCAAATATTTAAATAGAATTAGTTAACCTTAACTTGGCCAGATACTATTTTGTTTGTTTGTAGACGAAAAAGTATAGGTTATTGAGTGAAGTATAGCCTACATTTAGAGTCACTTAAATGAGGCTTAAGCAGCATAGGACAAATACATTGGGTTTTTGATTAACAGATTTTTCACTTCATGACCCTTGTCTCTGAGTCCTTTAGCTCAAAGCTAAAACTTGAGCGCTCAAGAGCCCTTCATTATATTTTGGCAGTTATCTGAAAGAATTTCAGGAAGTAAACTCATAGATTTTACTTTAGATAGATATCATCTAGATGAGTATCAACATCAGAGAGAATCAGCCAAAGGTCTCTTTTTAAGGCTTTCCAATAATGTAAATCCTAGAGTCTACCAGCATTTACTTGACTTATTTTGTCTCTTTCAGTTCATTGTTTCGAGAGGACTTAAGCAACGCAAACTGGTGTCTCATTTCATCTTGTCTCAAGCTTTCAGAGTTTTAATCAGCATCCCTGATTCACTTACTCTATGTCATCTGTCTCATTTGGCCTTCTTTTCTGTGCTTTTCTTCTTGCTCTTCCTCTCCCCTCATGCCAAATGCTGATCTTCTTGTTAAGAATGTTAGAGTTCTTATTAAGAACCCACTACCTAAATCAGCTTTTTCTCTGTATGCTAGTAATTCTTCTTGCCCATATTTTTCTGTGGCTTTTGTCATCTTAATGTTAGTCTTTTTTTTTTTTTTGTTTCATGGAAGGGATTTTATTTGTGCTTTCTTTTTAGTTTAGAAATTATTTTTCCTACTGTAGGTCATTTAAGTGTTTACATCAGATGTATCTGAGTAGCCTTGTGAAATCTTGTATTATTAAAGCTTTTAGGAAGCATCTAGGAAGCTTTCAATACTGCAGACAATGCATTAGCCACACTGTAAGTTTGGGAAAACAGCTTTCTGCAGTATGTTTAGACACTACTGTAGATACAAGCTTATTATTATAATACATATTTATAGGCATCTACTTCATTTATATAAGATTTATAAAATAATTATTGGCTTGCAGTCCTTTCAACCTTAGATTACTGTAATTATCATGTTCATTCTATAGTCTCTGTCTCAAATGCCTGAATAGAATATGTACTAATACACTTTTGTAAACTTATATTTATTTAAAGTTCTGCATAGCACCTCATGTAGTTTTCTGTAGATGTTTAAATGCAAAGAAAAAACACAGACCTGTAGCTGCTACTTTGTTTAAACTTCCAGTTCAGAAATGTAGCAACACTGTCCCAGTTGTTTTGCTAGATTTTTTGCCCTACACAATTCTAATGTGTCTTGTCTTCTTCCAAAGTGTTAAAAACTTGCTTGAATAGCTGTAGAAATCTCCTTCTAATTCTACAAACATAAATGTTAAGTATACATAACATAAGTATTTTTTTACATCTTTTCAGCTCTTTTCTGTAATAATAATTGTCCAAATGTATTTCTGATTTGAATTAATTGAAAAGCTGTCTTTTTCACTATGTCGTGGTGGTCTACAAGTATTATAGGAATGCTACTAGTTGTACAATAAAATATATGCATCTGTTGTCAACCTTCTGTTTAATTTTCTCACCATACTGTAAACTTACATTAACATGATGTTTTAATTACAAATTATCAACTTCTTTCTCCACAGTTTTCTATTATTTTTTTGCTGTAGTATGTTGATTTATATAATGGTGGTAGCAATGTGGTGTGAATACGTTTTATGCAGCCAAACTGTAACTCTTGGATTTAACTATAAAGAAAATTTCCATCTCCAATTAGCTTCTTGTGAATGAAGAGTTGTGGATTTAAAAAAAAAAAAAAAAAAAAAATAAAACCACCAAACTTATAGTAGTTCATAAATTCAGTTGCTAAATGGAGGGTAATTCCATTTTGTTTTCTGACAGTCTCATTTTGTCTTTAATGTGGAACACTGGAATCTAAAAAGTTTACTAGAAGTTATAGGAATGTTAAACTTCGTTGGCAAATAACCTGGAGTTTTTAGAAATTGGCATGACATCTGGTCTTAAAATAACAGATAGAGATTCAATAGTAAAAGAATTGCAGTTTGATGTAAGTTAAGTTTCTTACAGACTTCTACTATTTCATATTATGGCCTGGCATTTGAATTCATAAGTAAAGCTGAACTCCTGCATCTGTGTTGGGGAAAATGGTTGAGTATAGGCTGCCTGGCTTTGATTGATTAAAATCAGGTCATATACAAGGCATCCTCCACTCACCACAGAAGCAAAGTTTAGAGCTTTAAATATTATCTAGAATTTGAGCGTGAGGCAGGTGGTGTTAATGGCAAGTCTCAGCACACAGCTGGAGTTTTAGGATGAAGTAATTACTAAAGACCAATTCTCTTTAAATGTGTAGAATTTTCTGTTTGGTATGATAGACTGGTACTGGCATATTTTATTTTAATGTAATTGCTGGATTCCTTAGTGCTTACTTATTTCCATTTCCTCTAAACTAAGTCTAGGTGACTAATTTAAATGTAGGCTACTACGGTTTTGACATCTACTTCTGCTCCACAAGTCATTCCACAAATTATTCCACAAATATCTCTGAATTTCTTTTTTAGCCTCTGAAAAGCAGATGAAGTTAGTTTGCAGAGAGTCTTCTGAACAGCATCTCCATCCCTTCAAGGAGAAATTAGAAGAATTCTTCAAGAAAGGTAACCACATTTTAAAAAAAAAAAAAAAATATATATATATAAGAATATAGGCAATTAGTGTGGTGGTTTACAAAATTAAACATAATGTAAGCTGCATTATATATCTGTTGCCTCTGAAAATTCCTACTGTCTGTTATGGGTTATGTTCCTAATGTGACTAATATGTTAAGAATAATGGTTACACAGATCTTGGACATCATATACTTGTCAAAAGTAATTGTTCCCTTGATCTCACCCATTTCTTACTGATTATGTTCTGCTTTATTCTTTATCATTATTTATAGGTAAAATGGAAAATGTATTCATCATAGACCAAATTTATCAGAAGGAATATAATGGTTCAAGTTTATGAAAGACTGCGATGAAAAATACTCTTCTAGAAAAAGTCCATATATATATACGTGAAGTAATGGCATCTTCTGTCAATAGTATGGGTTTATGAACTAATTCAGGTTTAAAGAATTTTGTCGTGTGTGAGACAGAAATAGGTGTAAGGAAGTGATTTACCAGGGCAGAGTTTGGAGACAACAGGGGCAAGATCCAAGGTACAATTTGTTCATCAGTTCAAGACAGTGCAAATGTACCTTGCTGTTGTTGGAAAGAATAGTCCTGCTCTATCCTGTATCCCAGACTGTGTTCTCAGCTGCCTGCTTCTGCCAGCACCACTGTATTGGGAGCTGTGCAAAATAGATAAGGGAACTGATTTATTTCAGATTGTCATAATAATTTCTGAATTAGCTTAATTCTTTTTATAAGGATTGTCCTAATGTCTTTTAAATATCTCTATTTCATGAGGCTATCTTATTAAATACTTTGATAAGTGGAAACAGGATGTTTTAAAACCAGCACCGTTTAAAACTGTTAAATAAATTAATATTCTTCTTCACCCTTTTCCCAGGCCATGGAGCTCAATGGATGTATTTTTTTGATCGATGTTTTTCTTTTAGTTGCAAGTGTATTTGGATGGTATTAAAGCTGCAAATTTCTTGCCACAGAACTTGTAAAGAAAAGAAAAAATCTTTTTCACTGTAGAACATTTGTATTTTCTTTCCAAATTATTTAATTGGAAGTTTTCATCTCCAGTTTAACAATAACATCAAGACTGAGATAGTACAATATGTATCTCTACAGAACCATTATAATTTCCAGCATGCTTCTTGATCTCGCCTGCTAAAGTATTTTAGCAGGTCAGTGTATTTGCATCTTGTATAGATTAATGGATTCCTTGAGCTGTATGAATTACCATGGTAGAACAGTTCACAAATGACCAGTCTGGATTCTTTCCTCAAGAATGACCAGAAATGGAGCAGAGCAGAGCAGAAAAAAATGGTAGACTCCAGTATAGATCTGGACCTTAATAGAATTTTGCCCAGGTCTTGCCAAAACCCTAACCAAATGGTGTCTTCCATGATCTATGTGGAAATTGAGATATATTTATCTTTGTACATTGCTGCAAAGTGTCCTTGGACAACTAGTTCTTCCTATAAATTACTAAATTTATTGGACCCTTTTTAGTGTTTCAGGGTTTTTTTTTTTAATAGGAGCAAAACCACATGGATTACTTGTCCATTTTTTTCTTATGTTCTGTTCTCCTTTTGCTTTGTAATATGTTATATGGTGTCTAATCATACACATCTAATTTTGTCTAATTTAGCTTCTCATCTTTTGACATTTCTGTTTCATCTCCCTTCTCCTGAGATGAGCTGTAAGTAGATTGTCAGATCCTATAATTATTGACCACATTTCTCCTTCATTCACCTGATTTATTTGAATCTTTATCATTGGTGGGTGGTACTTTCTGTGACATTAGAATGGAAATCCTATAAAATTCTACAGTGCAGACGGGTAAAAATAACACAGAAACCCATCCTGATTTATGGTACCAGAACAGGCAT
Organism: Merops nubicus; assembly: GCF_000691845.1. Taxonomy (NCBI): domain Eukaryota; kingdom Metazoa; phylum Chordata; class Aves; order Coraciiformes; family Meropidae; genus Merops; species Merops nubicus. Next base: position 66,734 of record NW_008592960.1, on the reverse strand, counting down.
TGGGCAAAAGTCAAACTCAGAGGTTCAGGATAAGTGTCTGCAGACTCAGCTGCATCTCTGAAATTAGGAGTTAACTGATAATACTGAGCATCCATTAAGCATCTGCTTTCAGTTTTGTTTGTTTAAAAA
>NW_008592960.1:59697-66574 GCF_000691845.1 Merops nubicus | reverse complement strand
TCCATTAAACTTTTGTTTTCATTTTTTTTTTTTAAAAAAAAAAAAAAAAAAAAAAAGAGTTGTGACTGGTTTAAGCAAATGTAAGAAAAAAATTGTCTGTTATCTTTCTGCCAGCTCGCAGCAAGTATCCAAAGCTCAGATGCTGAAACTCCTGGCTTAAAAATGGGGTTGGATCTCATTCAGGTTTTTCTCACATGCCCAATTTCTCATGTCTTCTAGTCAATGCTAAGCTGGAAATACTGTTAAAAAAAAAAAAAAAAAAATAAAAAACATATTGATTTGCTTAAACTGAACTGTTTACATTTCCTAATTAAAATTAATACCAATTAAATCTAATACTTGCTGTGTTGTAACAAAAAACACTGAAAGTGTTATGGAGACTGACATTCTAAAATGCTAGAAGGGATAAACTGTACTTCTGCTGATGTCAGTGACTGTTTTGTGTAACTGGATGTAATGTAGCCTAGTGCCTTCAACAGGGAATTAGGTGCCAGAACCTTTAGGTTCTGTTCCCAGTGTAGCTACTTGACATGTGATGCTAGAATAGTTAGTTAGATTCTTTCAGAAAGTACTTCACTTTTCTGGTACGAGAATGTTAAATAATGATTCTTGCTATTTTTTTTTTTTTTTTGTATTAAAATATAACCTTTGTCAAGTACTTTGTGATTCCCACATGAAAGACATAATGTGTAAACTGTGTTAATACTTCATTAGCTGTATTTGATACACCCATGCTTTTTAAAAAGGGTTTAGATTATTCTCAAATGATAAATAATTGTTAGTATATTTAATTATATGCAACAAACTGTATCAGTTTTACTGTAATGTGGAGACCTAAGAATTACTATAAATCAATATATACTTACTGTATTTGCAGTGGAATAACCATTTTGTTTTGGTTTGTTTTCAGAAATACATTCATAATGTTTTCCATTTAAATTGCCATGATATGCAAAAAGAACTTTCAAATATGGAAATTAATGATTAGTTTGGAATGCTCGTTAATTTATTAAATTCTTACTTAGAATTGCTTATGCAAAAGCTCTTCTTCTGATTCAAAGCTATCTCACACACACAAAAAAAATCAAAATTGTTAGATGAATATGAGAAAGATGAAAAATAATCTATTTTGAAAAGGAGAAAAGAACGAATTTGGTTACTGCAGCTATGGAGCTCACTAGGAGGGATGCTGGCCAATAGCCATGGGTGTTAGCTTTTCATGACATTTTTTATTCTCCTTGTGAATTCTCTCAAAAATAATACAAACCAGAAAGTAAATTACATGCAGGAGTAGGTGGCTAGCCTTGATAAAATTTATTTCTTATTTTGTTGCTTGACTATTTCATATAGTTTATGCATTTTCATAAATGTGGAAATGCATAACACAGAGTCAGGCAGGATCTTGCAAAATCTGGTCCCAAATTCCCCTTCATCTGTTCCAGGTCAGAAAGTATGTAAAAACTTTAATCTGGGCTCAATTTCCTCCCTCACATACTGGAATGTGCAAATCAAAGTCTTTATGCTTCATAGCAGTTAGCATAGGAAGAGCATGGCTGCCTCTCTTAATTTCTCTAAGGATAAAGCAACTTGATGATGAAGACTTTACTATTAAAAGAATTAAATTAGTTTACAGCTGTGTGGGAAGCAAGTAGTCTGATGTCAAGACAGAACAATTTTTGAAAACCATTAATAGTGGAAAAGCAAAACTATTTGAGAAAGGCACATGATACAGTGAAATATCCAAGGTAACGGGCAAGATGGACAAGGAGGGATTTGTCAAATAGGGTACTTCTACCGAGGTTAATCTCAAAGTAAAAGAAATTGTCCTGTGTTTAGAATTCTAGCCTAGACTTAGGAAACATTGGTTAAGTTCATTGCTGTGCTACAACTGCAGTATATCTTATCCTATATAAAAGATCAAGGCTGTGCAGTTATGGGACTGTACAAAATAGAATTATAGACCAGGCTGCTCCCTGCAGCATTTTGTCAGGAGGTAGTGCATTTTTCTAACAAAGTTAGAAACCACATGGAAAATATCAGTGCATCTGATATTAACTGCTCAGTGATTTCTTCTTAATAATTTTAGCCCGGCTGCAGTAGCTACCTGGGCATGCATCCAGTCTATTGTGTTTTTTACTGTATTTCTGGTGCAGAACAGGAACTTTGATCCACACTTCCTCATTTGCCTGTTGGAAAGCACCACAGAGGGTTCTTGAGATAGTCCAGTGGGAAAGAAAATAAGAAATAAAGTCTATTACGGCTAGTCCCTTTCACTTTTGTGTTAACTACTTTCTGGTTTATATTATTATTGGAGGGATTATACCAAGAAATTAAGAAATGTCATGAAAAAACAACATCCAAGTGTACTGGCCAGAAACTGTGATCAAAACTGCTACACTTTCTGACATGAAAATAGGGAGAATAAACAGGAGAACTTGTATGATTCCATGACATAGCTGGCTGCCTAAAAAGGCAGAGAGCTATCTCCTGGCCTTTTCAAATGTGTGAAGTGATTTCAACTACATTGTCTGACCTAAGTTATGGCAACTAGGTTACTGCAGCTCAAGTTCCCCCCTGAGCCAGAAGACAGAGACAAGGAGCAGAAAGAAGCCCCCATAATCCAAGGGGAGGTGGTGTGTGACCTGCTGCCACACTTAGATGCACACAAGTCTATGGGGCCAGATGGGCTCCACCCAAGGGTACCGAGGGTGCTCGCCAAACCTCTTTCCATCATTTATCAGCCGTCCTGGCTAACCAGGGAGGTCCCAGTTGACTGGAGGTTAGCAACTGTGATGCCCATCTAGAAGAAGGGGCAAAAGGAGGATCTGGGGAACTATAGGCTTGTCAGTCTGACCTCAGTGCTGAGGAAGGTTATGGAACAGATCATCTTGAGTACTATCATGAGAAACATCAAGGACAACCAAGGGTTCAGGCCCAGGTTTAAGAAGACAGGTCCTGTTTGTCTAACCTGATCTCCTATAACAAGGTGACCAGCTTAGTGGATGAAGGAAAGGCTGTAGATTTTTTCTACTTGGATTTTAGTAAACCCATTGACAATGTTTCTCACAGCATTCTCAAGCTGCACTAGGGGAGGTTTAGGTTGGATATTAGGAAAAAATTCTTCACCAAAAGGGATGGCAAGCATTGGAATAGGCTGTGCAGGGAACTGGTTGAGTCATCATCCCTGGAGGTATTTAAAAGCTGTGTAGATGAGGTGCTTGGGGGCATGGTTTAGTGTTGGGCTCGTGGTGTTATGTTGATGGTTGGACTTGATGATGTTTTGGTCTTTTGCAACCGAAACAGTTTTATGATTCTATGAAATGCATAAAGAATTGTTACTTCCTTTCTCGTTATTGTCTCCATGCCTTCATGCCTCTCTATCAGTTCCATCTTCATAACTTCACTTCTAAAAATATAATTTATTCTAGTTAAGTAACAGATTCTCATTGGATACTACAACTGTGCATTTTCTTACAAATTTGTTTAGCAGTAAGAAGGTTAAATACTGATTATTTGTAATCCCTGTTTTTTAGATCACAAGAGTTCTAAGTGATTGCTTGCTAAGTATATTTGACTTGTTTTAACCAAATAATTGAAACCGTAAATCATTTAGATCTTGATTTCAAAATAGCATCCAGGACAGTGTTTTTACTAGTCTTGGTTTTCCTTCCTAATATCCCTTCTGGAAGAATTTTATTATCAAATTACTTGCTACCATCTCAAATTTATTTTAACTCAACTTTACTTGTCTCTATTTTCTTCCTCAATAATACATAAAATGCCACCTTATAATACTTTTCATATAAGAAATTTATGCCACTAACTTTTCCTTAATTCTACTGTAGTAAATTTCAGCTGGCATGCTTCCAGTTTCTCATTATTTCCTACTTGTTCCTGGTTATATAAATATTCCATCCTAAATGGTCTTGTGCCATAGGTGCCCACACATGATGATTTGTACTCATCATCTAATAGTACCCGTTGTATTAGTGCAAGAAAAGCAACATTCCTTTCTTAGTTTGTAGCCCCAAACATATTTTGTGTGTAGGATGATGATAATGTAATTTCCTATATTACAGCAAGAAAAAGTCTTTCCACTCAAAACTCTACTGCTTTTCAATCAAAGCAAGCTATGAAGTATAAACCAGGATGCTAGCATCATTTAGAAGCAGTGAATCAGAAGTCGAGTGGACTATTCTCAAATATTATTGTCATGCCATTTTCAGAATACAATAATATTTATTACTCTATTACTCTCAACAGGACATACCTTTATAAATTTTAATGTGGTCAAAGATTAGGAAGAAATTTACATTGGCACTTATTTCCTTTAAAAGTCTAACATTACATTGTTCTTAAAAAAATACAGATATTATGTTTTAAGTCTTTATTCATAGCAGTTTGGTAGAGCTTGCTTGTAATAATTTCTCAAAATATTTGAAAACCCTGAGAAATATTTTAAATTCTTGCTTGTCTGCAATAAAAATATAGCTTTTCCCTTGAAGAAGAACATTAACATAAAGAAAAAAAATATTCTAAAACTATATGCAACTAAGTCACATAATTGTCTTCCCACTAGTCTTGTACTCCTTTACCTTAATCTACATACTGGATTATGGTACTAGTGTTCCATTTTTTTTGTAAAGCCCTTGAATGTTTTAATGCTGAATAAGTAAAGCAAGAAAATAATTATTTCTTAGAGCACAATTTTCAGTAACAGCTGCCACTTATAACATGGTGTGTAAACAGCAGCAGAAAAGCAACAGCACTTACAAGGACCTTTCAGTTGTCCTGATTTTGTTACCTGCAATTATGGTGCTGGTTCTGTCAACCAAAAAACATATCTCTGTAAAGATAAGTGGTTCTACAAGACATCAGACTCTCTTGCAGATTCTGACTACCCAGTCTGCATATCAAAGACTGATTGTTCATTTTGTGAATAAACTGTACAAATATGAGAACTTTTAACTTCAAAGCTTTATTTGCTGTTCCACTTATCATAGCTCTTTTTTTCCCTTCATTTGTTTTCACTGAGATGTTTTATTATCTCTGCCACGCATATGCGGTTCTCACACTAAACAATGTGGGAGGATATTTATGTCCAGTGTCAAACATGAAAAATATGCCATACTTCCTTGCAGTGATAATGTTTGCTTAAAACTTTTTATCCTTCCCAGCAATGACATTACAGACTAGGCAAAGTTTGTGTTTAGATCTGGAACGCTGTTTTTATGCCATCAGCAGAATTACTTTAATCTTTCAAACTGTTTGTGACAGTCATAACTGTTTTCATCACTCAAAGATTGTTGTATTTAAACAGATGAAAGAGTGATTTACATAAATTGGCATGATTCTGCAAAGCACAGAACCTTATTGCTGTGGTACTCTGAGATTGTATGGTTAGACAATAGCCTCAGTCCGTAAGACACCAAATAAGGTGTCCTGGAATGTGATTGCATCCATATGCCTCTAAGTAATGCAATATTGACAGTGAGCTGATTCAAAGATCAAGAGTTTGCTCTGAAATGAATGTTTCCTCCTACACTGCCAGAAGAATTGCCAAGCATCAGGTTCTGAAAATTGATGTTAATTAAAACTATGACATCTCAGGAAACATTCAATTGATTATTTCTGAAACAGACATACATCAGTTTGCTATAATTAATTCCACCATATCATGACTTACTATGAAAAATTGGACAGCTACAATCCATTAGAATGTGTAATATGAATATCATTTAAGAAGGAGTTGTAAGTAAAAATGCATCATCCTCTCTTAGAAGAATCTCTTGGAGACAAAGTTTCTTTTTCATTTGATTGTGTTATAGTGAATTACCATGGCTGCTGCAAAGTCACTGGCATGTCATGATAGAGAAGGATTTCCTGTCAATATCAGCTGAGTGACATAATGAATGTTAGTGTTGGTACCCTTGACTTAATACAAAAAATTATGATGTATATGATAAAGTCCATAACTAAAATTACTGTAACCTTTAATATAACCATGAACAGCTGCCTGTAGTCTAACATTCTCTTTAAATTCTCATCAAAATGTTTCTGTTCAATTCCACCGGTTTTCTTCCAATGCCTTCATAGGCATATAGGTAAACAGGACCATAAGTTATGTTTTGTTTTTTCACAGGGATCCTATGAGACTGATCTTTCAGTCCAGCTGCTTTCTTCTTCTTTACTGTATTCTTAAGAATTTTTTGAATGATTCTTAAGAATTTTTTGCATGATTTCCTATTTATCTACTTGTCTTCTTGTGTCATTATTCTCTGTACTGCCATTAACTCCACTCACATGCAGTTTATCTGGATTTGCTCTGCTATTGATATCTTTGTCTTATCCTGTTTGTGCTTATACTCAATCAGTGAACTAACAGAATTTAAGTTGCTCTCAAAGCTTTCCATGGCAGGAAATCAGGATTCTCACTGGTTCATTACTTTGGATTGAATACCCTATGAGTAAGAGCTTACATATATGGAGCCATTACTGCAAGGAAAGACCAGAGTCAAGAATTGGAAAGAACTGCATTAAATAGATTAATGTACTTAAATAATGAAAGGTCCCAACACACTTGCTTTCAAAATACTTCAATACCTACCATTACACTGGTCACTCTCACTTTGTTTGTCCCTTGTGTTCTGTAATTTCACACCACAGAATTGGGATTAATTTTGGAAATAACCTTCACTGCTAAGATAGTACAAACTGATTATGACAATAACATGCTTAATCTGATATGCATTTCTGTAGAATGTCTCTGTAGACTTCCTGATTTAGGTATGTTGAGCATTTTTCTCAGTTATGTTTTGTACCTGTGCAAATACATGAATATCCTGGTCTAATGCTTTTGAACATGATTGGAACAATA
>NW_008592960.1:0-59666 GCF_000691845.1 Merops nubicus | reverse complement strand
CAGCAGGAAATCAAACATCTCTGGATAATGTTCTGTTATGGTGTAAATTGTGTTATCCTTTTTTAAGCAATGATAACAGGTAAAACCTGCAGGCCAGACAGGAAATAGCCATCAGACAGAAGTGTCTTTCTAAGGAAAGAAGATAAATAAATTCAACACCCAAACTTGTTTAACAGGATGTAGCGGGACCATTCATTTTGAGAACAAAAATAACAATGACAGCGTTCATAGGGCAATTCTCAGAAATTTGAAGCTAGTTAAAAGACAAAGCAGCAAGTTGCTAGTAAGCTCACAAAATTGGAGAATGACAGAGTAAAAAATACATGGATGATACAGTGTTGTAAGATCACAGATGTGATAAAAGACTTCTCCTATGTGTAAGAAAAGTCTGATTTCAGATCACCATTCAACCTCTCCTGCAACGACTTCTATGGTATCTTTGTGCCTAAAAACTTCAGATGCCAGGGCAAGATATTTGAAAATGTACATTTGTCTTGCAAAGAGTCGTTACAGTGCTGCTTTTTGAACACTTAGAGGTGGAGAAATCAGTAATTTTATTTCTCTTAAGAGGTGTATGTATTGAATTGATTGGAACGGTATTTCTTTCATGGCATCTAAATCAATTCAAACTTTTTAACATCAGGATTTTTCAGCTATCTAAACTTTGTCCCAAGTCAGCTATTTTGAAATTGTCTAAAAAATATTTCTTAAAAGGCTTCTTTCCAATCACTGTATAGCGTGTTTTAGGATATAACTATTTGTGCAAACCATGTGTATAAAGTCTTTCATCTTGAGAATGCCTTGTGATCTGAAAATTCTCTCCACAAAGTGTTGCTGTCTCTGAAATCAAACGTGGTGTCAGAGAAGGTGTTAGGGAGCTCTGACAGGCAGGGGTACCTGACTAAACACTACAGTGTACCTTCTGTGGCCAAGCAGAAAAATTTAAAGGTTAAAGGATATAAAGCTGAAAGGAAAAACTGCTCCATAAAATGTATTTGGGTTGATTATCTATATAGTTATAGGTACGGTTTATTAGCAAATGTTTATAATGTGTTTCCTTACCTTGAGTTTTGCACAGAGGGCCTGATGCAGAATTGATTTAAAAGTTGAATGGAAGTTGGATAAGGCATATTTATGTTCAAGATTATTTAAGCTTTCTACATCAGGGATTCCTTACTTACATGTAATTGGGCAGCTCCTAGGACAGAGAATCCCCAGGCTCAATTATAGAGCTGAATCTACACTTCTGTTTGAAAAATTGGTAGGGTAACTTTGATTTGCCTGACTTTTAAAAGGCAGTCATTTTTAATTTTAATGTAATTTGGTATTTGTTTAGTTTTGATTGGAACGGAGTAAATAGTCTCCAGATCTAAAATTTCTTTTTTAAAAAGAATTTATTTCCAAACATTTTATAACATTTACAAAAATTTTGTCAAATAAGTTGTCGTACTCAATATGTATGTCAAGATTATTCTGCCATTATAGATGTAAATGCATCGAATTCCAAAGTATATTATTACTTTTGCTCTGCATATGATTTTTAAATTCCATTCAAGACATTTTTGTTTTAATGGAGGAAAGAATGGAGAGGAATTATGCTCATTTTGAGTGCGTTATTACAAAAGAATGAATTCAGATTAGTAGTTATCATACTCAGAAATTGGTTTTGTGGGTTTTAATAGATAAGAACGAATCAAAATGGCAGTCTAATCAAACTTCAGCTATGACTTCAATAATATTCAACACCTCTAATAGGTTAGCTGGAATTGCCTCCACTTTTTAGGACTTCAGTTATCATTATCATTTATTTGTTTTCTTCTGTCTACCTACTACATGTACCTACTATTATTATTGAGTAAAAACCATTTCCAAGGGGTAGGAGGTACCTCATAAACAATAAGGTAATAATGAAGGCCTAGAGGTACAGTGATCAGAAAGTCTACAGTCATGGGCTTAGCTGCTGCACTCACATCCCTGGTCCTATTACATAATACTTGTATTTGTTTTTCTTCTACACAAGCATAAACATGAACATGTAAAAATGTTTACATCTACTGGGGAGGATTAAAAAAAAATTCAAATTCTCCCAGCATAGAGTTCACAGAAAATAAGCAAGCTCTAAAAAATGAAAATAATTCAGGTAGATGCAATGGTACTTATTATTTTCCTGGTCTTAAATTAAGCGAACAGATTTTTTTTTTCTCTTGGTTACACTCATTTCTCTCATCATGGTAGTATCTGAGTGCTTTCTAGGAATGAATTAAATGGCTTGACTAATGCATCACACAAGTTTTACTTTTTCTATCATCCTTTCTTCATAAGGAGAATAGTAGGGGTTTTATTTAGAAATTTAGAGGTCTTTTTAAAAATACATACTTCTATAAGTTTATCATAAACAAGGCAAGCTCAGGAAAAAAAAAAAAGTGTGCCTTGTACTTTGATGTAGTTTGGTGTTTATTGTAAACACATTGATTACAAGAATCCTAAGGAAATAGTTTTTAAAGTTAGTATCCTCTGTTTGTGGCAAGGAGGAGAAATGCTGAAGGTCCAAGTTTGCCTCTTTTTTAAATTTTGTTTCAAATTACAGGCATTTCAATCTAGTAGCTAGATAAATTTTCCTGCACAAATCCAGGTTGTAGAAGAACTTTGAGTTAAAAACAAGAACTAAATATATTGGTACTATGAAATAATTAGACAAATATTTGTGATTTTGTAGAGGAAAATGACTACATTTTTGTTTAGAAAATTATTGAGTCTATATTATCACGCATTTTTTTGAATGCCTATCATAACTATTCGTGTAGAATGTATGTACTCCAACAGAGGTGATTTTTCTATTATTTTGTTCTTTAAGTAGAAACTAATACATATACTTTTTCATAAAGACATGTTTTTTTAAGCTATATAATTTATTTTGTATTTGTTCCTTCTTGTTTAATTCTGCTTTTTTTTTAATTTCATATTTCTCAAGCTGAATCTTAGAGTTTCATGCTAGATATGAATCTTTATAAACAGGAAGATTATTCATTAAAAATTAAATTTTTTAAAAAATATTTTTTATTATTTTTTTATAAGGAATACAATTTTTTTTCTTAAACAAGATCCAGCTAGGTGTTCTCCAAGTTCAGTTCTTATTAATGAAAACTTCAAAGGCCAAACTGTATCAAGTTCAGTGATGTTAATAGATAAATGTGGAGGTTTGCTGTATACCTCGTTGTGCCTAATCTGTAGTTTTATAAGAAAATTTCAAAACAACATTCATTTGGCACATTTCACATCACTAAAATGCAGTTATGTATGCCAAAAAATAAATAACAGGCAAAATCTATCTTAATATTTCATTTTATTTTTACTCTAAATATACTATTTCAATACTTAGATTTAATTTGATTTTCATTTTTATTTGATTTACCCTTAAATATGGGTAGCTGTGTATTTGAGAATCAGTTTGGGCTTGAAATTCAGCTCCACCATCCTGTCTATATGGCTGAACAAAAATGGGAAGGTGACTGTCATACTTCCAAGCAGCACATTTTTAGAAGGTCAGAATGATTAAATTCATTCTCAACAATGTAGCTTTTCTGTTCATGCTTTTTATTGACAGTCTTTGTTTCTTAAAGAACCTTCATTCCTTTTTTTTTTTTTATTTAAACAGAAACTTAGCAAAGAAACAGATGTGTCCCATATAAAATATGCAATAAATCTTGTCTCACAAATTCTTTGCTCTGAACTTTCTGACAGAAACTGTCAAATATCCACTTTAATTCTAGTATAAAATGTTCACTTTGTGTCATGGCGCCAACCACCATATGCTGGAATAAAGTCAGTAACCAGCAATAAAAAAAGGCAACATACGCACCTTTGAAACAGTACAAGCAATCAACAGTGAGAAAGGTCTATATAAATCTATGGAGAATTAATCTCAGCTTTGCCACTATCCTGCTGTGCATTTACAATGAGACTTTGCTCCCGACCACCAGAAGTGGCTTACTTTGCAGGAGGAGTGTATCCTAATGAGGGGAAAATGTATAGAAAACAAAGCAGCAGCTTTTAACCCCCCACCCCCATCCTTTGGATCACCCAGAAGAGCATGTCCTAGTGTGTTCAAACATGTGGGGCTACTACCCATCATGTATAGCTGTATTTTAGCTGATGATGTGAAACCAGTCTTGACTGAGCTCAATCAGCAGAAATTCAGCTTCATAAATCATTGTGATCATTCCACAGGAGGAGGCAATGCTACAGCATTCCATTCCTACAAGTTTTCAGGACACAAATTTCACAAGTTTTTCTGAAATTAGTCTAATTGTATTTGTATAATTATTCAATCTTTATTCATGAGATATTAGCTGTTGGTTCACCATAAAATTAACTTTTTATATCTTTCTTATGCTTTTGACAAGACCTATTTCTTACTGGTTATAATAATCATTCAACTGTTTGAAAGTATTGTCCTTGATATAAAAATGTGCTGATCCTTGAAATTTTTTATTCTGCTTACAACAGGAGATTGTTATACATTATCCGGACAGTTAGTTTTCCCAAACACAGAATAGATTGGATTTAATTTTCTTCTGTTTGAAGGGTTTAGAACTAACTTTTCAGTTCCATAAACTGTTTAGATATATTTAGTCATCTCAAAGATTCGTTTTGGAATTAGACCACAATATTATAAGAGTTTATTAAAAAGAAATTAGAATACATTTCTATAATGTTTAAGTACTAATAGACTTTTAAAAATATTTATTCTCTGTAACCACAAGTGTGAGAGAATGAGAGATTAATGGTTTGATTGCATTTTAACAGAATGCAGTTTCAATAATTTAATTACAATAAATTTTAAAATGTAATGCTAATTCTGGCTTTGTATTTATAACTCTAGAACACAGGCAAGTGATTTTAATGATTACCTTTTTGTGCAGAAGGTAACGGAAAGAATAGCTTCAATTAAAAAATCTACTCTCATAGAGTACAATAGAAGCGTCATACTAACAAGCATACATTTTAAGAAATATAGGACTTTATCCAATTTTTTTTTGTCCTTTCAGATGCTCTGGTAAAATGACCTTCAACACTTTTTCTGGCATGTTTTTAGACAGTATTATCACTTTTAAAAGAAAACATGATTTCCTAGGTTTTTTTATTACTTATGATAATAAACACTTTCTGGAATGTGTTGCTTGAGTGCGATCTGCTGGTGTGGCATACTGGGTGTGTACAAATGTCCACAATTTGCTATGGTTTGGTAATATTAAAAATAGAGAATCTTTTATAGTGTTCAATAATTCCTGCATAGTAAATGTCAATTAGTCCTTGCCCAGTACCTAAGTTTGTTAACTAATATTCCTGATTCCTTGTGGGGAAACTTGTTTGTTAAGCAGCTTCCCAAGACTGCACACAGAGTCTTTGTATGATAGAAACATTTGTACATTTTCATCATTGGATGAGAGATTTTTGGTTAAATATTATTTCTGTATCACTGCAAAGGAAAATAAACTTGTAAGGACTGTTTCAGGGCAGCATGATTAAGACCTCATGGCAGCAAGTGTTCTGAAGATTGTTTTGAAAGGATTTAAGGTGTCTATACCAGTATTAAAACTATCTAAAAAATGAAATTCATAGTCCAATCCCATGTTAAAAATGTGGTATTTTCTAATTTAGAGAAGAGGTAAAGGAAACAAGGCTTATGTGATCACACTGTCCATTGATTGTTCCCCTGCCAGTAATTTTTAATGCATTGGCCAATTTTGACCAAATGTTACAGAGTCAAAGATCTTAAGATATTAAGCTCCTAAAATCTCAATAAAAATATGTGACTAAATAGACAAGAGTGACCCTATTAGCCTTTCAGGGAGAGAAAGGCTGTATCACGAACTCAACCTTTAATTAAACCTTAATGAATCCATCTGGGAACTGACTCTAAAGTACAGATCCATAGTCGGACATGTTTCATTGATTCCATTGCTCCCAGACCTTCATACTTAACTGATACCATAGAAGAAAGATATCTTGATGAGTGTAGAACATTTCATTTGAGGAATTTTTGCATTCTTATATACTGGAATAGAAAACTCTATTAGACATGCAATTAAATACTCACATGCAATTTCCAGGCTGTCTTTTGAATTCAATGAATTTGTAATGCCTAGCAATTAGTAGTTAGTAACTAGCTAAAGTTAATCAAGTAATACATATTAGAAAAATTAGTTGCTAGGAATCTGTACATGGAACACTTAGCAGTTTTTTATTATTTCTGAAATATTAGGTTTTTATAAGACAAAAAAGCCTCTGCATGAGAATGGTGGACTGTAGCCACATGAAATAATTTCCAGTCATATTACCTATGTGTTTTTCAAACTGGAAATTCAATTAAAAAAAAAATTAAAAAAAAAAGAGTGGAAAATGTTTTGCACTGTATTCATTCTCTCCTGTTTGCTATGTTTATCTGCTAAGTCAATTCTGAAATAATAAGAATTCTTTTGTAAAGAACTAATTTAGAAGTAATATTATTTTTCAAAATATAGAAGTGTATTGAAAGTAACTCAATATAATCATGTAGAAACAGAAAATTCAGGTTTTATATATAGCTCTAGATAGATTTTTCTTGGGTGTATCTCTTCCTAGAACAGGATGCACAATTCCTCTAGAATTTCTGAAACTTTGTAATTTGCTAAAATCTTTTGAGGTTGAGAAAGCCTGTTCAATAATTAGAATGCAAAGTAAAAATGTCTGAAATTTCAAAATTGATTTTTACTATATTTGATTTCAGAGCATTTTTATATGCTCTGTTGCCATATGCTTTATTATAGGATGTGTTTTCAAAAAGTGAAAGTTCTAAAATTCGATTCAGTCTGTATGAAATGTCAAACTTTATCTTAGTAGTGTAGGATACTAAATTAGAAATTTAATTTCCATGTCTTTAACAATTCCAAAACTCCTATTTCCATGCTCAGTACCATACTTATTATTAGTCAAGCCATGTTTTCAAAATATAGTGTATTCCAGTTTGAGAATGAGAAGAGGAAAAAAAAAATAGAGATGATCCATTTTCTGATTTTACTTTCCCTTGCCTTCATATTTGCATGAATAGCTGTTTATTTGCACTTGACATTTGTTTAAAGGATTATATTAACTTAATTTCCATTCCTATAAAATTCACATTTCAAGAGGCAGATTCTGGCAGCATCAGATAATGAAATATATTTCCATGTGTTATAGTATAAAAATTGTTAATTTTCAACATTGGCAATATATTCTGTTCATGACCTTTGTATGCAGGGCCCTATCTTTTTCTAGACAATATGACAACACTAATAATAAAAAATCAAACAAAGGTTGATGATACTTATGAACACCTTGTATAAATTGTTGGCCACATGCAGTTGACTTGGCTATTATCAGCTAAACAATAAAACCTCATACCGCACCAAAAACTATGGATTGTCTAACATCATCAATAAAGTGGCTAGACACCTTGGCTATGGTAAAAACAAAACAAAACAAACAAACAAAAAAACTATAGACTAGATTTTTATGCATAAAAGCTGTCCAAATAATCCAATTTATCTAAATCTTAGAATTCATCTACAATGATTTTTCTACATGGCTATGTGCAACATTACTGGGTCTGGCTGGGATGGAGTTGATATTCTTCATAGCAGCTGGCATGGGAATGTCTTTTGGATTCTTGTGGCTAAACCAGTGTTAACAACACACTAGTGTTTTGGCTAATGCTGAGCAGCACTTGCACATCATCGAGGCTTTCATTTTTTCTTATTCTACCCCCAAGCAAGTAGGCTGGAGTGGGCAAGAACTGGAAGGGGACACAACCCAGATACCTGACTCAAAATGACCAAAGGAATATTCCATGCACGTAATATCATGCTCAGCAATAAAAAAAGGAAGGGAAAGTCTTTGGGGAGATGTACTATTTGCTCCAAAAATGGCTGGGCATACATCTATTTATGGGAGGTGGTGAGTGATCACCCTTGCCTCATTTGCTTTTTTCTTCCTGTTTTCTTCACATATGGAATTGTCTACTTTGACCTGTAAGTTTTTACCATCCTTCCTCTTCCTATTGTCTCCCCAGTCTCACTGCAGGGGAAGGGGGACAAGCACACCACGACTCTAAAATAACAAACCTTAGGAAAACACACTTTCATTAGATTGCTCATGATAGTTCTGTGCAGCTCAAAGAACTGCCATATGCTAGCAAGTGCACCCTTGTGAAAATTTTGTTTTATATCTTACTACTTGTACTCCAGTAAGTCTTGAGTAAAGGATTTTTTAAAAATTGTCTACCTGGAAAGTTTCAGTGGTAACAGATCTGTTGAAACAAAACCAAAGAAGGCTAAGTTCATTCCACTGTTGATCCTGCTGTTCTTTGTACTACTATGGTGTCTAGAAGTTTAAGCAAGTCCAGAATTTTGTACAAAAGCAGAGAACATCTCTATCAGTTTTGATGATCCTCTCTAGTCTTTTTACCCACCTGGAAGAGGTTTTTCTTCCACGCTGCATAGCACCTGGTTAAACAGTGTTATTTAAAAGTTTCCCTTGTGCGACAATTGTACCTGAGATATATAGTATACTTTTAGCCACAGTCTGCTGAGTTCAGTTTCTGATATTCAAGTATATCAGCAATGGATAAGTTCTAAGATATTTGGATCTCTGTTATTGAATGGTTGTATGTCATGCTTTAGAAAGATCAAGAAAATAAGGTCTGTTCTATTGTTGCTTGTTCTCCTTACTTGGTAATGTCATAGAATGTGACATTTGACACTTTTTAAAAAGATAGCCCAGCTGATCCTCTCTGGGAATATACTTTTCTTTCTCAACACTTGATTAAGGGGCTAGTATGTTTCTAGGATGAGTTTCACCTTTTGACTGCCTTCTAGTGTGACTACTTAAGAGGTTTTAGTCTTGACAAATAAGGTGAGTTCTTGTGTGTCTAGAAAATGTCACAAAAACCTTTTGCCACTGTTTTAACAACCTCTGTCCAGGCTGTAGAAAGTTTAGAGAGGAATGTCATTAGTGGTTTTGTTTTGGGTTTGCATGTTTTTGTTTTGTTGTCTTATCCTACATTCTGTCTTAATCTTAACTGTGGTTGCTTGGAGGACATGAGTCAGAAAAGACCTATTTCCTTCCTTGGGCCAACAAAATCAAATACCTTGTTTTAAGGTTGTTTGGTTGGAGTTTTTTTCCCCCACAGAAAAGGTAGAATTTACTAGTCTCTAAATGTTCAAGAATACACTTTTGAACTTCATGAACTCAGCCTTGCAATTTCAAACTAAGAGTTCTGATGTCTCCATCCTAACTGCTATTTTTCTGTGTTCTTATAATTTTGAAGATAGTCATTGCTCCAGAATGCTTAGAAAAGTTATAAAAAGGTCTGCATCAGATCTTTCCGTTCTGAAAATAGTAAGATACTGAAAAATAAAACAGCTGTAATGGGTACAGCTAGATCAGTAGAGGTGTGCAGTATCCTCCTTGCATGCATTCATATGTTTAAGGTCAGAGAGGAATACCAGAAAATTTATCCTGTCAGACTCAGTAATTGTTAAAAGCTTTCACTAGAGGGGCAGAAGTAACTAAGATTTTTGTGCAGTTCTACCTACCTATTTTTCTTTCTTTGTCCTCTCCTCTTAGAACAAGTAGATTCATCATTCTGTGCTTGCCTCTGTTTATTGACCTCCATCTTTCAGTCTGTGCCAGTATCCAGTATTTTCTTTCCTTTGTCCCTTGGGGAACTATTTCATAGCAGCGTGATGCATGAAGAGATTTTCATTCTGTTGTAATGTTCTGTGGTACCCCTGGACGTATTTAAAAGACACGTAGATATGATACTTCGGGACATGTTATAGTGGTGACCTGGCAGTGCTGGGTTAATAGTTGAACTTGATGATCTTGAAGGTCTCTTCCAACCAAAACAATTTTGTGATCCTATGGATCATACAGAATTCCATAGATTCCATGAATTCTATGGAAGCTGCCATGCATATATTAGATCCATTTAAGATATGAGCCAGCAGTGTGCCCAGGTGGCCAAGGAGGCAAACAGCAACCTGGCCTGTTTCAAGAATAGTGTGTCCAGCAGGAGCAAGGAAGTGTTGATGCCCCTGTACTTGGCACTGGTGAGGCCACAGCTTGAGTACAGGGTTCAGTTTTGGGAACCAGAGTATAAGGAAGACATTGAAGTGCTGGAGCAGGTCCAGAGAAGGGCAATGAGGATGGTGAAGGGTCCGGGAAACACGTCTTATGAGGAGCAGCTAAGGGAAATGGGATTATTTAGTCTGGAGAAGAGGAGGCTGAGGGGATACCTTATTGCTCTCTACTGAGAGGATGTTGTAGTGAGGTGAGTGCTGGAGTCTTCTCCCAAGTAACTAGCAATAGGATGAGAGGAAATGGGCTTTAAGCTGCACAAGTGTAGGTGATTGGATATTAGGAAGAATTTCTTTACTGAAAAAGTAAAAAAAAGTAGTGAGGCATTGGAACAGTCTGCCCAAGGACATGGTGGAGTCACCATTCCTGGAGGTGTTCAAAAAACACGTGGATGTGTCACCTGGGGACATGGTACTGTTGGGTGATGGTTAGACTTGATCATAGAGGTCTATTGCAAACTTAACGATTCTATGATTATGTGAAATTCTTAATTGATCCTGGCTTTCCTACCTATATTCAAAGACGATATATTGATTAAGATTGTTGTATGACAGGATCTGTTACTTTATTCAGGATATGGACTAATCCAAACAGTAGAGCATATTAAGAACTTGCATTCATATGTGAGACCAGACAGCAAACTTTACATTTGATAGCTTCCTGTCATTTCCAAAGCTGGTCAAGGCTTCTGACTCCAAGGCAAGACAAACTTTTATCTCCATACCAACTGCAGCTTATTGGAAACCATGTACAGTAATCTCTATATATGTAATGTAGAATATCTATGGCTACATTATAGAATAATTTGTTGCAGGAGGATTGGGTCAGAAGATTGAAGCAGCAGAGGCTGAGGCCAGTGCGTTTACAGTAGAGATTTAAGCTTTGAGTTAGATTTCATCTGAGGTGGACATCTTGACCTCACGTTTTTCAAAGCTGTCTGAGAGGTCAAGGTCCTTTTGTCCCTATAAAGTATTGGACTGCACTTGCTGTAGAGTTTCCTCTTTAATTTTCTCATAATAAAAATCAGTTTGCAAGCACTAAAATTTCTCTGCAAAGCAAATCAATCCTCAGCAAATGGTGAAGTGAGGCAATTTGTTTTAAAAGCATCCTGATCAAAAAGCTAATAGTCACTGTATTTATGTCCACTGCAGTCATGCTTATCTCTGATGTAAGAAATAGAGTGATAGTCCATTTCAAAACAAATAAACTGCTACATGTAATTAGGCTCTTGAAGAGTTGCCACAGCAGTCTGTGGAAAAAAAATACCCTTATTAAAAAAAACTTATAAAAGCTTATGCAGAGAATAAGCAAGTTCTTGGGAAAGAATCCGTTGAGAATTACATTGAAATGACATCCTGTGCAAGAAGCATTTTGAATGAACTAAGGAACCTCAGAGGCAGAGAGGACAGTCAGGAAAGATTGTGCATTTCTCCTGGTCCTTAACTCTGAGCACCTGCTTCAGTGTCTGCCAGAGGCAGGATATTTGGCTATATGAATCCCTGTGCAAATCTGATATGGCTGATACTGAATTCTCAACTGAAATTAAGGATGAAGGAATTAGATTAATTCTTCAGCAAAAAGAATATTCTATGTGAAAAAATGTGGTGTTGCCAGAGAAAGAAAAAGAAAGAAATTCTTTCATTTCTGTGATTCATTTCAATTGCCTTTGTTAATTCCACAAATTAAGACAAGGATTGATAGCTTGACTGTGGGGCTTTTTCAATACTCTGTTGAGGAAAATACCATGTTTCATGGAAAATTTGCTGACAACATTAATGGTACTGCTTATTGCAGGTTGTGTAGCAGGAGAAAAAAAGTGGGATATTACAAATTCTGAGTGGAAGATTACTTAGAAATTGTATGGAAGAGTAGAGAATTGGTCTGGTTTCTCATCTTACATGTTATGCAGTATTTGTAACACCTATTTACTTTGAGTTTGTTTCTGAGAGCTGTTAATTTGTTTTCTAAGCAAGTCTCAGCATCTAAATTCCAAATAAACGTTTTTAAATAGTTCCTTGGTAAACATACTTATAGTTAAAAATACAGAAATTACTGTTTGTCATATAATCCAATTATTTTCTTCTTTCTCTCTTCCCTTATATTGGTGCACAAGCACTCAAAATGCTATATTAGTGCAAACTTTGTATGTTCTTTCCTAGAAGTCACACCTTTTTGCTACCTTCTATAATAAATGCAAATATATTTCCTTTAACTTCCTTTATTCTGTTCTTACAAGATTAAAAGACAGTAAGTCACATCTTACCACCTAACTATAAATATATAAGTATGTTATTCTTATTAGTTATTCCATTCTCTTTCACGTGCAGGGACCTGAGGATGTTCCATTTCTGTTCTAACTGTGAATGTAGCTATGTTAGGAAATTTGCCTTACTTAACAATTTTTCATGAGTTTAACAAAATTTTTGCTTTTAATGACATATAATGGAAAAGCTGTGGAAACAGTGAATTACTATAGTATGCTAACCTTAGCTGAATTTTCCAGGAGCCTGAGAACACAGTAAATCAGAGCTGCCTTATCTATTTCAATTGCAGCTGTCTTGCCACCAAGATTTGACGTGGAGAATTTAATGGTATACAAGTAAACATTTTCCTTGCAAAGGGCATACATTGTTTCTAGCGTTTGCCATACTGAAACAATCTGAGTATCTCCAACACACTTGCCTAGTATAGGTAAACATATCAGTTGAAATTAATGTTTGTTAACAGCAAATGTTCTAAAGTAATCCAGTTTTGAAATTATTTTAACTTTATTAGTACAAACCTCTGTGTTGGTGGCCTTATAATGAAATCGAATCATTCAGAATCAATTTCTCAGTGGTCTTGTCTGTGAACTCAAGTTTGTAACTGTATTTCAAGCAGCCTGTGCTCTCCTACAGACTGGGAAGCAAAAAGACACAGCTCTTTATCTTTGTATAAAGAAGTGTCTGAATTCTGTTTATATTAACATTTCCACTTATTACAGGATTATTCTACCATGGAATAAGAGTAACTTTTCCACATTAGTATTGTTTTACATATGTGGCATTCTGCTGCAGCTAAAGTTGCTCTACTGTATCAAGAATTGATCAACATTTTGTGAAAAAAAAAAAAAAATAGTGCTTTTGATTGATTATCCAGCACAGGAAACATTTTCAGAAGTAGAGAATGCCCATCCCCTGAAAATCAAATCCTTTTAAGTAGTTTGTGTGAGCATTCTGTAAGAGAAAGACTCAGACTCACTAAACATATTTCAAACTCTTGGCTGTTTTTTTCAAAAAAATCATGTACATACCATACATTTAAAACTTAGTACATATGTTTTCACTTTCCAGCTTCCTGAAAAAAAATGTGATAGCTATATGGAACAGTTGGTGTTAATTGTGTTTGGTACCTGTTCAATTCCAATTGAACTTCCAATTACTTCTGCTGCAAAAACAATTTAAAATTTGTAAGTTCTGGTCTGCAACAAAAAAGAAACATACACAACAATGTTCTTTTCCTAAGTCTGAAGGTCAAGTTTAATAATTTGTTTGTATTTTTGCTTTCTTTCTCCTTCAGTTTAATGTCTACCACTATATATTATAGTATGGATGTAAAATTACTTTTCAAATCCAATACACTTTACTGGTACATTGGAAACATTCATTTAGGTACAAGAAATTTTTAAAAAATTTAAATTAGCAAATGTGTATCACTTTGATTATATTTAGTATACGTTGTATCCAATTGTGAACCTAAGAGTTGTTTAATCTGTGAGACCTCTAAAGCAGTAAGACAGTAATTCGTTTCTTTGAAATGTTTTTCACTGGCAGCTAAAGAAGAACGTAAAAAAGAGGAGAGCCGTTTGGAAAATGCACAAAAATGGTAAGGTTTTTGCTAGTATTTTCTAGCAGTTTATTTTGGTCAAAGATGTTATTGATCTTAGAAGGTACATTAAATGAGAAAAAGGAGCTGTATTTCAAAGAAGTAATATGCTTTCTGAAAAATTCTTATGTAGTCTTCCAGGAAAAAGTTCTATTGAGTTTTTAGCCAAGCAGTGTACTGAGTTTGAAGTTTTAATTACTGCCAAGATTGAACAGGATCAGTTTTACAGAATATTCTAATAACTGATTAACTACTTCAGGTAGCTAATTGTATTTCATGATCACTGAATTTTTTCAGCACTAAAGTTATTGAATGCAGTATAGTAAGAAACCAGTGAAATCCTGATGTTTTTATTGTCTGAATATCTATGCCTTACTTAGGCCAAAAGAGGCAAAATAGGGGAAGAAGTGAGATAAATTGATTTATAAATAGATAGTAAAATTTTAATGGTAGTATTTCTAATAAATTTTGTTGACTAAATTACAGTTTTGTGAGAGTGAAGGATCTGCCTTTAACCTTCTTTGTGTTAGCTACATAACTGCCATGAATCAACTGGGGTAAATTAATTTTTAATCTCCTATCAATATTTTTTTCTTACTGGTCACTAAAGTAGATCTGTAGTAATTTGGATTTTTGTGTCACTCCACCAGAGTCAGCCCAGAGTCATTCCACCTAACTGAGTTACCTAGGTTAGTCTTCCTAGACACTCATGGGATGAGAGACAGGCACCTCCCAAACGCAGTGCAAGTCCTAGGTGAACTGTTTTGTTCAAGCATCTATCTGCTTGCAGAAGGTGCCTACATTTGCTGCACTATTGGCTGACATTAATGAGGCTTTGTCTTTTAATCTCATTTGTCAAGAATGGATGGATGGCTTGTTTCACTTCTACCTAGCTACAAACACCCCTTTTGTGGCACAGGCACTTTCGTATTCCATCTGTTCTGTTGCCTTTCTGGAGCAGAGTTGAAACCCCAGGGTACAGAGGTACACTTCATTTGCAGTTGACTTAAGGAATTAGTTGTCTGATACAAAGTCTGGATTTTTCAATTGCTAACTAAACATTTAGTATTCTAAATTACTGCTAAAAGGGTCTATTATTTTTAGAAGCCAGAAAGCAGCCCACAAAGTTAGATTAAGATGGGTGAAAGCAAAACAGTGCTGCTGAAGGAATGGCTGAATATGAAAGATGAAGAGGGGATGAGGAGTCAGTGTCAAGATGTAAGGCAGAGTGAGAGAGAGTGCACTGGAATTCAGAATCACAGAGCATGCAGAGACAAATGTATTTGCTACAGCTGGGATGGAGAAGGGTTCTGTTAGGAAGAAAAGAACACAATGTCACCAGGGCTGCTGTTACATGAAGCAAACCTGGGAAGAGCATTTCTGGTCTTGCTGTTTCTGGCTCAGCTATCCTAGTCAAAAAGTATGAACAGCTGAGGAATATTTGGCCTGAATGAGTGAAGTTGAAATGACATTGCCCAGTAGACATGTGATTATGACTAAGATATTTTAGTCTTTTTAGGGTTTGAAATCCCAGAATGTTTCACACAGATATTTAAAGCTGTATTAGTTTATGTAATTTTTTCTCCTTTTAGTCTCAGTACAGGACACTTCAACTTTGCATATTATGGTCTTATTAATACTTATTTTGTAGTGATTCCTTTACCATGGATCACCAGTTAACTTGATATATAGTTATATGTTTCATACAAAACCTATGTAAGAAATTTGAAAGGTTACAGTTATCATATATGAGGATTTAAAAAACTGTTATATCAACAGCTCACATTAGTCAGTATGTAATATCCTTCAGCATGTCCTAAAAGTTGTATCCATCTTTAAAGTACCAAAACAAAAGAAACAAAACCAAGAGAATATTGGCTCATGTGACTAAAATCCAAGCTTCTTTCTTTTGTAAAGCAGCTGGAGAATATATTCCCTTATTTTGTGGGCATAACTTTCATATTTTTGATGTTTGCTTTATATTCCTCAAGCCCAGCTAAAAGCTTGAATCTCAACCTAAGGCAAAAAAACTTGACCCTAACCTTGGAATTCTGTATGAAAACATGCAATGTGGACTATGCAGGTGCAAGCATAAGTTAAGAAAGAAATATTTGTTAAAGCTGCATCTGTTGAATAGTTGGGGACTCTTTGCAAGTCTTTAAAAAAAACTCTTATTTATTGGGTTTTCAAGATTTACACTTACGTTCTAGATTTAGGAGTCATTGGCAACTGTAAAGATGAATGTAGCTTTCTTTTGTTTAAATATGACCAATATTTCAAGAAAAAATAGTTATTTTGAAATATGTTGTTAACTCTCTAAACTTTATTATTAGTAGTAATAAATATCAAATCTTTCAGGATTTTACCTGTGTAAAAAAGAAAGAGTGACTAAGTTATGTGAATCATTCAATTTTATATATACAAAGCAATATCATAATGGTTAAAAATGCACAATTGGTCAAAATGCTACAGGAAATATCATCTATGATAAAAAGATTACTTTGAAAATATCCATCTGTATAGCAATTAAAGAGCCACATGATGATATTAAAAAGTATTAAAATATTGGCAATGTATTTTCAGAAAATTAACTCTCTGCTTCTTAACACATGTGGAAGATTTTTACCAAGCCTGGAGATTTTTTTCCTGACTTGGTATGTGACTCTTCCTGTATTCCTTCAACAAAGATAAATGGGAGAGCGAGATTTTTATGGAGTGTTCCAGGATAAAATTAAAGAAATAGATATAATATAGCATTTCCTGAAATGCAAGAAGTAATGTTTTTCTCATTAAAATTGAATGCCTGTGCTTTGCCTACGTGAGATATCTCTGTGGTGGCTCATGCATCTGTAAGTTTTCCTCCTGGGAATGAGGAAGGTGTTGGAAGGTTAGTTATATCTCGTCATGAATTGCTGCTATGATTTCCAAGGCTAAGGGGAAGTTATGGTAATTACCAGCCTTGACTACTTAATCAGGAACCAGCCCTCAGAGAAACTGTTTCCCCAGTGGGCTTACATGTTGACAGTTTTTTCCCTCCTCCCTCATAGCTTTGAAGAAACAGTGGGATACTTTGGGATAAAGCCAAAGCCTGGTGAGAAGGAGATCACACCAAACTACGTTTTCTCGGTGTGGTATGAATTCTGCAGTGACTTCAAGACCATTTGGAAACGAGAGAGCAAAAGCATTTCCAAGGAACGGTAAGGTTCTAATAAAGTCATTAATACCATTTTAGATGTCTGGGAAACTGTTCCTTCTCAAACCCAACAAATTATACTCCTATATTTCACAGGCGTCATTGTTTTCTTTCAGACCTAATGGACATCAAGGAAAGATTATTCCCTCAGGGTGCGTAGGAAAATTCACCAAAGGCATGCTGTCCCCACAAAAAGATAAACACATATAATCTGATAAATTACACTTTTGTAACCCCTTCCAATTACTAGCTAGTAAAATGAAAGGGGAGCTGTGCTAATTTGTAACAGATTGCTTCTCTGTGCATTTTCATGTTGAACGAGCCTAAATGAGGCGATATTGCTGTCGCAGACAGTACAGACAAATAAAAGTGAATGCTTTTCCAGTTAATATACTGCACTTGCATCAAAGGGAAGCCCCAGAGATTCAGGCCACACTTAGCACAGTGTCGAAGCCCCACACTGAATTTACAGCACTACTTCTGACTTTTGGTGTCCTGCTGAGGACATCAAACTACTTGCCGCTAGATCTCACCACAGTCTCCTGATTTTATTAGTTAGAGTTAAAAAACAAAACAAAAACAACTAAAAGCTTTAATTATTTTCTTGATTTTCTTAAAGAAGGTTAAAATCTTTACAAAGGAAAACTAATCCTATTACAAGCACACCAAGCTTACCATATCTCAAGTCATTTGAAAAGACCTAGATAGTGGTAATGTGGTCATGCTTTGGAAAAGAATGGAATAATCACTTTCAGTATGAAAGACATATCCAGCTGCTTATTCCAAACTGACACAGATTTAGAGAAAAATGTCTTTAAAATTATCAGCAAAAGCTGTAAACTCATTTACAGTTAGATTTTCCAACTTGCTCCAAATCAGTGGGGTTTTTAGCTTCATGTAGGAGTAGATTTTTTAAAGGACAACATGTAAAAAGTATAAAATCCTAATTCTCAAACTTATCAGCATTGTTTTACAGATATTGTAGGCTCCAATCAATGGAAAGTTGTAGCTTTTTGTATCATCTGTTATGATCAGATTGATTTTAGAAACTGACCACTGCAAATATTCATAAACAATCGTTTATTTCCTTGTGTCTAGGTCAATATACAAATTTGTTTTACGTGTTAAAAACTGTGTAAAATAAACAGTACTAGCAGATTGCTATAATCATGATAAGGATCATCTCCGGGATATATTTTCTGTTGAATCAGGACTTATTTTTGTTTCAAAAGCAGTTAGGAGGAATAGAAATTAACTGTGCAAGTTAAAAAAAAAAAAAAATCCAGACCATACATTCATTCCTTTTTATGTAATTAGCACCTTGCTAATGGCATATAATGATCCCTTCAAAGAAATTGATTTAAAATGCCTTGTAACTGTTTTAACACTACGTCACTTCTTAACTTTCTTAACATGCTATTCAAGAACCCTTTGTTTGTAAATTATCTGCCATATTCTGTACTTTCCTACTGTAGTGAGATGAAAATTTCTCATGGTTTAATAATTATATAAATAAAATATACCAAAAAATATATAGCACAACTATTTCATCAGCTCTTTGATGCATGGCTTTATTCCTATTCATAAATATAAAGCAATGCCAGTAGAATGCAGAGCACCAGTTACTATAGTACTTAAAATGCTGACACTTTCTGGATTATATAGATTATTTTTCACAATTCAATCCAGATTATTTTTACCAAATTTCATTAATCTCAGAAGGACAATTTGTTGTCCTTTACATTCAAAATTTGTGTGATTCATCAAGGCAATGAGCTGCTGAAATGAGAAGCCTTGTTATAAACAAATTAGAAAGACAGAACTGTTTTCATCATCCTAAATTGTTTTGTAACGTGGTACTGAAAAGAAGAATATTGCGAAGTCAGTAGATTATAATGATGGAAAAGCTATCTCCATCCCCTGAAAATGTCCTGTAAAGTCGTGACTGATTAAGGGTCCTGTTTAATAAAGTATGAGACTAACAGTTGATGAGCTCCTGTCCAAAGAAGTCTGAAAGCAAGCCAAGACTTGTTGTGCACGTTTGTAATTTAAAACCTTAGTATGACAGGAATGGACAGCTGTCTTCCTTAGCTGACTAATTAATTGGATGCACTATTTGTTTTGCATTTTTAAAGATTGTAATTTAGTAAAAAAAAAAAAGAAAAATAAATAAAAATAAAAATCTGTTTATCATGAACCGGTTCTTTGTTTTGAAGAAAATTTAAGAGGAAGCATTGGCATTGTAAATCAATATTTTTCCACTTGAGTTGTGAAACTGAGGCACTGATATCTTTATGTGAACATGTTTACAACTGGATTACCCTTCAAATTTCAGGGGGACTTGCAGAAACTTGGTGTAAAATGTGTCTGAATTAGCTAGTCACATAGATACCTAAAAATGTATTTCAGTGCTTACATTTATATAGGAATGTTAATATTCAATTGTAATTTGTTTCTCAAGAAATATGGCTCAGAAAATTCAAACTTTAATTACTATACGCAGAGTTAATATGAAAAGGTATAATGAAAAATGTATTAGATTAAAATTAACAAAAATAGTTCAAAATACCTAAGATAAGTAAGATTTTATACTCAAAATTAACTACTTTACTTTGCATTGTGTAGCTGGCAACTTTAAAATCTCTGAATTTCAGGGGGAAAAAAAAGAGTATCACCTTGAACTAAATGACAGCCTCAGCTGCAAGAGCATGTTTTGTCTAAAAACTTCTTGGCTCCCAAATGTAACACAACTGTAGAAATCTAATTAGATTTCTATGAGACTTTCTTAAAGTAAAGGAAACATTTTAACAGAGCTGCTCTATGTTTAACCAACCATGAAAATAAATTAGCTGTCTGCAAAATATAGTTATTGTCTCTTTCCCGGACAAAATTTGCACACCATTTAGGAATGCAAGACAGAGTTACAGATAGATAACAAACCTGGATTGATACGACATGATATGCAAATTAATACAGAGATAAAATAAAGAAAATTTTCAAAACCATATTCCTAATAGGAATATGATGACAGTTTTTTTTCATACATCATATTCCCTTCAATACCAGAATGCAACTACAATACAATAAAATTTCCCTCACCAGTCACTTCTTAATCTCTGACATCTTAATGTAAATGAAGCGTAATACTTACCCAATATTGAAGACGTTTTGTTTTACATCAGAACTGTTTTGTTGTTGACAGCTTTATAATTTAGTATGTCTGTGCACCTAGATATATCAACTGCTTTTATGCTTTCTTCTGTTTATAGCATATTGAGATGATAAGCAAACTGAAGACTAGAACAAAGGGTTGTGGGGTTTGTTGGCAACAAGCACTTACACCATGATAGATTGCCTGTAATTTCACTCACACTTATTTTTCTTAGACTACTAATTTGACTTGCAGTGGGCATGACTATGAATTCAGATTTTTAAAAAATATTTATTTTAACAACTTATACATTTTATATATATGAATGCCTATCTCTAAATACAGAAAAAATACAGTTCGCTGTGAGTAGTTTCATCACATACTGTGATTGTGCATTTTACAAAATGAACGTGACAAGGATTAGCATTATGTGTTTATGGGTGT
Source organism: Merops nubicus (assembly GCF_000691845.1). Classification (NCBI taxonomy): domain Eukaryota; kingdom Metazoa; phylum Chordata; class Aves; order Coraciiformes; family Meropidae; genus Merops; species Merops nubicus. The sequence goes on along the minus strand of NW_008592960.1, from coordinate 38,856 downwards.
TACCATTTAAATATGAAATCATTAGGTATAAAAGGAATTATTGTTGTCAATTTGCCCCACATTCACTGCAAAGACAAGATTGCTACAATAGTTACTGTACTGGATTAAGCCATCTCTTTCAGATAGAATATACATATAAATTTTATAGGTCAGAATTCAGAAACAAAAAAGAGAACCAAAGTTGACATCTCAATAGCTGGAGAAGACATAATCATTATTCAATGAACACACTTACATAGTTCATCTTGAAAACAGGAAAAAAAAGTCCTGTTTTTTTAATAGCACCTTTTATAAAATTTCATCTTTTCACAAAACGTATAGACAGTTTCAAAAAAAGACACGGGGGTGGGGCTTTTTGTGGCAAAGGCAAAGACAGGTTTGAAAAGCAGAAGCTGTGACTGTAGCAGTGTAGGTAGCTAATGGTAAAGATGAAATCATCCTAATAAAAGAAAAAACACTGACCAGTGACCAGCTAAATTTGTTTGTTATAGTAAATCGGAGCTAGCTATAGCTTTCTACCCAACTCTTCCATTTGTTAAATACAGAATGGATTTGCCTCTATTTCTGCCCAGGAAAAGAGTAAGTTTTGGGAATCCTGATTTGTAACATGACATGGTCATAAGAGATAATGTGTAAATTGCAAAATCTCTCAGCAGTGAAAACTACTGATGAAGTTATTATGAGACTATCCTGTGCTTAAGAAATGGCTGGAATTTGATAGAAACACTTACCACAGAGGAACTAGTGGATTATATCTTCATTTTCAATATCACAGTGAGCAAGGAGGATAAATAATATTCAGTTGAAGGCATATCTATTTCAGAAGATCAGATTTATTTTATAGTTTGATTCAAAAAGTGAATTTTATCTATCCTCTATTGTATGTCGCATATGTGTCACCCCAGACAACGAGAGTTGGTGTGAATCCAGATTTGCAGACATTTTGATCAATTTGTACTGTGGTAGAACACGCTGTCCTGAGCATTGGTCAAACACTCCAAAATAAGGCATCATCCAGGTATCATACAACCTGCACGGATGACAAAAGCCAAATGATGAGTGTAACAGATGTTATTTCATTTGCTATTAAATTAATGGTCTAATAAGACAAATTGATGGCACAACATAAACGAGCTTTAAGAGAATACTTGAAATATGATCATTAGCTGAGTTTCTGGATTTATGGCGAGAGTTCCTTGTATGCATAGTTGCAGCACTGGGAAGAGGCAACATATTTGTGAGAAAATTTGATCAATGAGCCCTACAGCATTACCAGACTGGAGGCTAATGGTTCATTGTCACATAAAAAGCTTTTGGAGTGAGATTAAGTTAATTGTCCTGGAGTAAAGAAAGAGAAGAGGGAAGGTCATACTCTACGTATCTGCATTCCACATCCATTTTGAGTAGATTTTAGGTGACCAGTGTAACCTTTGCCTGCTCCAGAAAGGTAAGGTTGAAGTAACTGGTAAATGAATTAATGAAATCATATTTTCTAGCAATGCAGATAGAGAAAAAACAGATTCTTACATTTTTCTGAGGTTAAGGTGTACTTATGGGGCAAGCTGAGGAGACAATTACCTGTTACAGGCCTCTGCTGCAAAACAGAAATTATTATTTCCCATAGAGCGTACAACAGATCTGGCAAAGGGCTGCATCAAGATTCTTGCTCTTGGAACGAAAAATATTGGGGGATTAGGTGTTATTAGGAGAGCACTATACAACAAAACAGAAAACATCACTGAATCATTATATGAATCTACAGTTGTCCATATGTAGTTGTTCTCTCTCCTTTTTCAGAGGGATGTAGTAGAGCTAGGAGAGGTAAGAGTAAGAATGCAATGATGCTTCTTTACAGTAGGCATACTTAATCTGTAGAACACTTTGCCACAAGATGTCACAGATACCAAAAGTTTATATTGCTTCCAAACGGTGACAGTACAAATTCATTTTAGAAAAATCTACGAAGGACTGTTACATATGAAGAGAGTTTCCAACTGCAGAACTATTCGGGGGATTGCCACTGTATGCTTTGGCTGTCCTTATGTGCTCCTAGGTATCTGCTAGTGGCCAGCTTAGATGGACTGAAGCATATTTTTGCTCTGAATTAGTGTAGCCTTTTTCTTCTTATTGTTTTTTTCTTATGCACTAGCTTTCCTAAAGACATAAATATAGTTGGTTTTTTTTTTGCTTCTTGTGACCATAGACCTAAAATGTCTCACTCACCTTATACAGATAATCAAAACACTGTCAACAGATCCAGAAAAACAGAAACATCAAACATATTAGCAATTTGAGATTTGGAGACAAATTCCACTGACAACATACATTTTACTGTGTTGGTACTGATTTAGGTAATGAATATTTATTCTAACTGCAGTCTAAAGGTTTGATCAATAACAACTACGCTCTTTCCAGAAGTTTTAAACCTGAAGACTTGATCAGACAATTGTATTGTACAACATGGTAGTAGAAGCAAACAATGTTCAAACTTCATAGTTTGTTATAAGGCTCCTAATTGTGAAGCTAACTAAGAAGTCTATAAAATCATCTGCCAGGCCAGGTAATACCCAGGCATCTGTCTTCTCAAATTTGAAGACTGAAATAGAATCTGTTATATTGCTTGGGCTAACTTTTCAGAAAACGGTGCTGTTACTTAAGCATTAGTTTATGGGCTGCATGTAGAAATCATCACTATCTGACTGAGAGCAGTAAGGCATGTAACATGTGAAAGGAATTTGAGCTATGGTGATATTTGTTAGCCTCTCAAGGGGAGTCACTGTTCAGCTGTGTTAAGGATCTGGGCTGAGTATGCAGCTTGGCTCTAGGTTGAGCAGTTGATGTTGACTATTGCTTCCTCTGCTTGTTCTTCTCCACCCATATCTGAAGATTTGGTTTGCACAACAATTCCTATGCTAACACAGTTTTATGGGATAAGTTTGACCTTCAAGTCATGGAAAGCTCAGGTGGCATGGAATTGTCATTCCAAGTTATTTCATAACCCATAGCTGTCCACATAACCCACCAGCTGCATGGAAGGAGCTGCAGAAGCAAAGAGAATGGATCATTCCAGAATATCAAGAGATTGAGAGAGAACCAGATAATTTGGTCTCTGTCTTCACATAATAGCAGACCCTGAATATACATGATAGCAAATGTCTTGTGTAGAAGGGACTCTAATTTTCCTAACTATTTTTCTATTCCATTTCTACTCCCCTTTCTCCCTCCTTGATTTCCTGTCTGTTAGATTTAATCACTATGTCTCTTCCGTGAAATTTCTAAAACATGGCTAAACAAGTGTGTCTATCCATGCTATTTTATACAGATATAGGGATAAAAAAATATTATTAAAAAATCTTCTTATTGAGTCCATTCCTCTGCACATCTCCAAGTTCCCCTTCATGGTCATGCCTCTGTAAATGTCTTGTTCATGTGAGCTGCTTCCCTATACAGGAATTTACACAGCAAATACTCAGAAGAAAGGGGTATAAAGTGTTTGGTGGGATGCTTAGCTCATGCAGTTCAGCCTTTGCCTGTGAGTTTTAAACTGTGGAGCTCTATCTCAGGGTTTGATTCTGCTACTGTTTCTCCAAGATAAGGCCGTTGAGGTGATTCTTATCGGAATACAAATTAATTGAACTTCCCTAAGTTGAAGACCTTATCAGTCCCTATTAGCTTTCCAACTGGGAATTGGGATTGTTTAGTCTGAAGAAAAGGAGGTGTAGAGGAGATGTTATCGTGTTCTGCAACTACCTGAAACGAGGTTGTAGCAAGGTGGTAGTTGGTCATTTCTTCCAAATAACAAGTGATAGGACAAGAAGAAATGGCCTCAAGTTGTGCCAGGGGAGGTTAGTTTGGATATTAGGAAAAATTTCTTCGGGATGCCCAGGGAAGTGGTTGAGTCACCATCCCTGGAGGTATTTAAAAGATGCTTAGGCTACTATTTGGTGTCTCATGTAACACTTAAGCAACAAATGAGCTTAAATAACAAGATGAAATGGGTAAACGTTTTCATAGAATCACAGAGTGGTAGTGGTTGGAAGGAACCTCTGGAGGTCACCTAGACCAAACCCCTTGCTAAAGCAGGTTCACCTAGAGCAGGCTGCACAGGATTGCATCCAGGTGAGTTTTGAAAGTCTCCAGCGAAGGAGGCTCCACAACCTCTCTGGGTACCCTGTTCCAGTGCTCCATCACCCTTATGTTTCCCTTTATGTTTAATAGAACTTCCTGTGTTCCAGTTTGTGCCCATTGCCCTTTGTCCTACCACTGGGCACCACTGAAAAAAAAGACTGGCCGCATCCTCCTGACACTTGCCCTTTAGAGATTTATAAATTTTCATAAGATCCCCTCTTAGTCTTCTCTTCTCCAGGCTAAACAGCCCCAGGTGTCTCAGCCTTTCCTCATCAGAGTATTGCTCCAGTCCCCTAATCATCTTTGTAGCCCTCTGTTGTTGTCTGTCCAGTAGTTCCCTGAATTTTAAGTCCATACGTGGTAAATCTAACCCCCTAAGCAGTGTCCCCGAGACACTACTTTGCCTAGTAAATTTACAGTAAATGTTTTATTAAAGTATTTCTAAGGTCTCTTTAGATGTTTTGTTGGCCCCTACACTGAACACAAAAGTGGATTTCCTTCAAGTTCTTTTCTATTCAACCTGTATTCTATAAAGTATAAATGTTAAAATTTGCCACGTTCATTATCACCTAATAATTATGTTAATTCTCATCTACTATAACTGCAGTTGCTCACAAGAAAGAAGATAAATTTAACAGAATATTTATTTGGCTTAAATTCTGACATTCTATCACTTTGCTTTTGCTTTATTGCAAACAGACTTTGAGCAAGTAATTAATGAACAATTAAAAGCAGTCAAGGAAGTTTATACTTTTTAAAAAACTATTTACATCTATACAAATTCTTTTAAATAACAATAAATGTCTTAACTTTATGCTATGTTTAATGGTTTATTTAAGTTAGCTAAAAATAATAATATGTTGTGTAGTTTATCTGCACAATGTTTAATGACATAATATATGGGTCTAAGAAAATATCAGAAAATGGTGAGTATTTTAGTTCTGTCCTTTTGAATGTACTTTATTTGTATTTTTATTCTTTCTGTACCTTATCTCTAATTTTACTTCTAATTTTAATATACTTCAAATTCTTAGTATTTTAATTAAAAGCTTTTCAAAGTTATACTATTCTATGATTTTTGCAAATAGGAAATTATTTGTATTTGTGCTAAAGAAAGTAATTAGAAAAAAAAGTGAACAGAGATGCATACCTAAATAGAATTAACTAAGTTTGTCTAATCATTAGGTAACCATTTTTTAACTGTGTGATTTTTTTTATTTTCGTCTGTTTCAGTAACAGACTCAGTCAAATGTTGTGCATGCATTCAACTTCAGATCATAGAATCATAGAGTAGTTTGTGTTGGAAGGGACAATTTCTAAATCGTAGTTTTTAATGTACAATTATGTGTTCATACCTGGGGTTCTTTAAAAGTTAAATAATGGAAAAAATATGAAGATTATACTTCTGCTGTTAGCCAATTTTATCATTTTGCTCTTGATAGTTCTCATACTGTTTCACTTTAGTCATTTCAAGCATAGTTCTTCCAAACACAATAGCCAGTTCTAATATCCTGTCCGTGATTAACAAATAATCATTTTTATTTATGAGGCACCTTTACAGCATGGTTCCTTCATTGATGTAATTACTGAGCTAGCTACTTTTTTAAAATTGAGACATCTGCTTTTAAAAAAATCCCAAAGTAATACATTGCTTTTAAATCATGCACTTATATTTCTGATAATGCCTGCTAACCTTATTAGTCATTTGTTAGCAAAATGATGGCTTTTTTCCCTAGGAGACCGAAGTGTAATATATAATTAGTCTGTCATTTTTATGAGCCAAATATCACATGATTCAAATCATGTTACTGGTTTGTTTTTATTTTGTATTCTAAACCATGCATTCTATTTTAAAAAATCCAGGTTTCCTGGAAATTGTGCAAATGTGGAGTAAAATACACAGTGCTGGTCCTAAATCAGTGATGGGCATACTTTTTAAGTCTGAAAGTTTATAATCCTTAGAATTCTCTCCTCAGGTGAAAACAGGGACTATAAACATTTTTTAAGTATTTGGGAAACACTCCTACAACCAAAGAGAGTGTTATCAGAAAGCAAATGTGCTCAAAACAGGGCATAGTTTAGAAGCTGATCTCTTGTGATTCTGCTGAATCTGAATACTGTCCTTAGAAGCACATCATCACCTTTCTGTAAGGTAGGTGTGAGGAACAGCATGCTGTCCAGTGCCTGCTACCGCCCACCACCACGAAGTACCCTGACTAACAAAATGGTAAAGAAAATGGAATGGTGTGTTGCTGCTTAGTAGTCTACCTGTGGTAACAGGGAACACTAATTAATATTTTAAAATACTTCAGATATGTAAAAAAATGCACAGAATAATAATTTCATATTTGTGTATTTGAGGGTGTACTTATAGCTTGAATCAATGTTGTAGCTAAACAGTGTTGAAAATGTTTACTTGAATGTAGTATAACTATTTCCTTCTGTCCTTAAGTACTGGAAAGTAAGACAACACCAATAACTCCTCAGTAGATGCTTCTAAAATGCATAGCTCAGACGAGGAATTTCAGTTTCCAACACTGAGCATTTATAAACCCAACAATGAACTTATGGATGTGTTCTGTATTTTTAAAAGAATCTAGTTTGCTGCTAGTGTTACAGCAAGGAAGTACTCATCAGTAATTGCAGCTATAATCCACTTTCCTTTTTTTGCTTTTCTTCCAAAATTCCTCAAAAATTGAGTGTGTCGAAAGTGGCTTGAACTGGACATGGTATTTTAAATACTTTTTGACTGGTCATAACAATTATTTCTGCCAGTGGAAAAAATTAAATAGAAGAAAGTAAGATTTTTCAGTTCAAGAGTGCCAAGAAATGTGTTGTTTCTAGTAAAAGACTGATTTGGTGTGTGTGTTAGTGAAAACTGGTTTTCAGAGTTCTCTTCGCTTGTAAAAATTCACTCAAGTTCTTTCCCTCTGCACTTTGCACATAGAATTGTGAAGCTGGTGTTTATAATATTAGCATTTTAAAGGCACTGATAGATACCTGAGCAAATCCTGTTTTAGAAATGCTGAGCATTTTCTTCCCTGTTTATTACTGCTTAGCACATAATTTCACCTGCACATTCCACTGTCTGTAAGAGGATAAAGTCCCTTTTTGTTAAATTCTCTGTTTCTCCTTTTACCTCCTGATTAAACTTCTAATCGGGTTCTTCTTTCCCCATGGAAACAAGGGTTCCGTATGCAGGACCCTAAGAGCAAAAGGCAAGGAAAGGGAGAAATGAGGTCTGTGTTCTTTCCCCTTATCTCAATAGTGTTTTCAGTAGACTGGTCTGTGGCTGCACACAAGACAGGTTTAACTACCCCTAGACAAGAACCCCATCTAATTTGCCTCTCCTGTTACCACATCGATGAGGCTGATCAGTCAATTCCATGTAAAGCAATGGGGAAAACACTAAGGAAAAACTGGCATATGCTTTCATTTCAAGTTTTTCAGAGGAAATCTAATGTGTAGTCTGGCAAATGGCCTACTAAAATAGTAAATTCTATATATACAACAGATTGAGACAGTTAGCTTTTGGTTTTTTGTTTTGTTTTGTTTTGTTTTTCTTTCAAAGGACTATTTTTTTGCCTTGACACTTCAGGTTTTTTGATGGGAAAGTTACTTCATAAAATCCTGATCCTATAAGAACAGGGAAATCATTTGCCTGGTGACATTTTCAGTGAGCAATGCAGACAGACTGTCCTTTTGCTTTTGCTTTTCTCTATGTAAAAGTATATTTTGATCTATTTTTGGCTTTGATTTATTAAGCAGTTTGTTGGGCTGCTCTGCCCAAAAAAAGTTAAAGGTGATGGTTCTTACAGATGGAGTATATACCAAGCAGAGCCAGAACACCTTTAGCTTCTTCTAATCTAACAATGCCTCTTCTATGTATTCCATTTCAGAATTAAATTGGCTCAGCAATCAGTAAGCAAGTTAACGGCAGAGAAGAAAGTTGAAACGAAGAAAATCAATCCTACAGCTAGCCTGGTATGATGTGTTTCTCTGTATGACATTCAGGAGGGGTTTTGTGACACTGTTCTGGTTTCTGCTGTTGCTGTGAAGGGTGGTGTAGTATGTTCAGCTTGAATGTAGCAGAGTGATTTTCTTCCCAAGGAGAAATCTTTAAGCTTATACCCTGTGCTAGACCAACGGTGAAGTTTAAAACTGAATTTAGTTGTGCCTAAGCATAGCTCTGCTATTTTAGATAACAAAATATGGTAAGAGCTGCTTTTGTTTTCTTCCCCCCTTCCACTAAAGTCTCTTGTATTTTCTTCCATGCTCTTCAGTGCACTGGGACTCACTGCACATTATTGTCCAATGGTCCAGGGTGTTTTTCAAAACCTTACGAAATATTGTTTGCTCTGATGTGTAATGATAGAGGGAATTAATTCCCCATTTTGTTCCTTCTTGTTTCTCATTTTTTGTAATACAGCACAAAAAGAGGATTAATAATTTACTCTGTAGATAAAACCTTTTTTTTTTTTTTCCTCTGTGTGCATGGCACATAGGTTAGATCAGAATTCTCAAGCTACAGAAAGCAAGAGGCTAAAGGAATGAAAGGTACATGAAGAAATCAGTGTATTATTTCCATTCCCAGCAGAGCATATCAGTTGCAGGACAGGCGGCAAAGATTTCAGTGACTACACCTGCTTGGAAAGAGTTCATTAAACAACAGAATGTAGCTAATGCTAAATTAGAGCCTTTATGTCAGCAGAAACCACCCCAGACAAGAGAAGCTATTAGATTCACATGAATTTGGAATGTTTTCTCCAGCTGCACTGTCTTCACAAAGCTCCATATTTTTAAAGGTACACAGTATTTGACAAGTGTGTAGCTAAAACCAGCTCAGTTTTTCTACAGTAAGTAATTAACTGGTTCTGAGCCTCCCCTGAGTGCTTCAGGTGTCAATGACTTTTAAAGAAAAACTCTAATCCACTGTGACTTGTTTAGTACGCAGTCTTCTAGAACAAATGATGATGATAACTTGAGAGGAGAAAATTATAGACAATAATTATAATAAAACTCTTCTTTTTCTTCTTGAACAGAAAGAAAGACTACGTCAGAAGGAAGCAAATGTCACTGCCAACTGAAGGAAGATGAAAATGATAGTGTGACTTCATACTTTGCATGATGCTTTACTACACCCATGGCCCAGGGAGCACCACATGTTAGATACTGAACTCTGCTTTGCTGATCTGTTCCAAGACAATCCAGTAAAGACTTCATTTCCATCGGAGGGCTTTGTACATTCAGGGGAGGGAATTCTAAGAAGGTTTTTACATGGGAAGTCAAAATTATTTTCTTTAACTCTTCCTTACATTGCTTAAAATGCATCTGGTTGTGAATGGTTATTTAAAGTACCCTGTGCGCAATGCATTAATATGGAAGAGCTAAACCAAGCATTTTGGATGCTGAGTTATACAATGACTAACAACCTGTAGGTTATTTACAGGGCTTTGTGTAGATGAGAGCAAATATGTCATTGAGCTTATACTTTTTCTTACTTCAGTAGTAACTGAGGTAAAATTGACTGAATCTAAATAATTTTACAGTGTCTAAGTATTGGATTCATCTTTCTAAAACTGATTAAATGTAATTAGAGATTTGTGCTGTATTTTACTACAAATATTTTTATAGAAACTTCAGCTTATGCCATACATTGAAATGGAAACATTATTTTGCACATGAAAAGGAATAGCTTCTACTTATTTAGTTTTATGATTGATGGCATAACTGATTCATTATTTTTATGGTTTTAACCTAACATTTCCTAAACTTTGAGCTTCAAAAGAATAAGGATTAAAATATATATTTTTATTTGAGAATATATTGAAAATATAAATTCCATAAAATGATGGTTTTATCAGCCACTACTCATTGAACTAAAATACGTCTCCACGAAGTTACACATTTGCCATTAAATCTATAGCTTTCAATTCTATTGAAAGCTTTCTTTTAAACAGTGAATATCTCACTCTAGAATATATTATGCAGACTGATCTTGTCCCACATTTGTATGAAGAATGTGTCCGGCATACATATATATATATATATGATTTAATAAATAAAACTTGAGGAAGAACTCATGAATCATCAGAGCTTGAAAAAAAAAAAAAACTACAGAATATCCACTGTTACTTGAACAGTCTTACTGCATTTTCAGGATTTTGATTCTTAGGAGGAGAGATCTTGAAGCAAGAGTTAAGGTAAAACAGAAACATGATTTTTAAATACGAGTAGATAACAGCCTATAAATAGGAACAACAAACTGGAGAAAACATTCTTCTGCTTGCTGTCCATAAAAGAGAAATCCACTTCTTTATGATAATGCTACCTGAAGCTGGTTACAAAGAGATATCAGGTGAAGCAAAAAAAGTACAAAAAGGTAATGGGGGAAGGCATTAGTCCTCTGCTTAGAAGATGGAAAGAATATACATGAGACAGACACAGTTACTCATTCTGCAAATTAGATAAACTGTGATGAAAGCTAAGGCAAAGTCATCCTTTGAAGTGTACACTTAAGGAAAACAGCAGCTGGGGGGACCTCCACTCATTAATTGACCTGAAGATTTCATATATTGCAGGATTCTTAAATGAGTCTCTCTCGCATTCTGGCACAAATAAAAATATCCAACTCAGGATTCCCTTGTATGTTTTGAAGTTTCTAACTGCTGCAGATATGCTCAAGATGTGTAAGCATAATTCTTATTAAAACAGTCAATAATATCCCAACAAAATCTGATTTGTAGTTTGACTATTCCCACATCATAGAAATAAATTCCAAAGATTTAATTTTTCTGTATTCTGCCAAACAGGCAAAGTTCATTTGTTTCAAATATTATTAGAGTTAAACAACAGGAGCAATAATGCATATAAAAGCCAAAGAACAAGCAAGGACATTGTGACGAGTGTTTAAGCAAATAAGTGTTGAGTTTTGGTGTAGTTTTCTATCTATCATAAAGATCGTGTATACTGCCGTTTGGCTTGCTTGGGAATTTTTCAGTGAAATGTTTTATTTGAAATTTTTATCAAGAGTAGCACTGCTTGTGAAAAAGAATACATCTTGAAAATTCTCATTAGAAATATGTTATAGGAATTTTTTTTAATTATTTAAATATCCTGTTTCAAAATTTCTAAATGTGAAGTTTCATTTTTCAGTTTAAATTGACTTATCACTCTGAAATGTTGAAAAATGTATATAAAAAGGGATTAAAATTAAAATTATTGATAAAAAGCATTCCTTGATCAGATTTATAATTCTTTTTACAGATTATCAATTTGCCAAAGTTTTGAGAAATTAGGCTATTTTTTCAGAAGAGTCAAAAACATATGAAGCACAGAAACAGTTTCTTCCTCATCCTAATTTCTAATGATTTTCCTTTCAAGACAGAGATTCTGATTCCAGTTTCATGTATTACTTAAATCCTCTACTACTAAACTATTTTTAAGTGAAAAAAAAGAATTTAGTCAGACTATTTGATTATTTCTCTTAATCAAGACTTTTAAGACACTTGGATGTAATTCATCAGCTAAATATCACACTGACGCCCCTAGTGATACTCAGAAGAGTCTTCCGACAGTGATTGAGGTGACAAGGGTACACCTGGTGACCTTAACCAAAATGTTGTATTAGAGAAGAGCTATTAACAGACACTCTGTATCTATGTAAACTGTTGAGTTATGAAATATTTAGATACTACAGAGATAACACGTGGGTATCAACCAGCATTCTTCTTGGGGTTACAAAGTGTCACCAAAAGTTAGTTTTAAAGCTTGCATTTAGTTTGGTGCCTAAATTTACCCTGAACTTTCTAGTTTGGAGGAAATAAAAGGAGAGAAGAAGAAAAGAAAGAAAATACAATGATGGAATGGAACAGAAATCTCTGGCACATGCCTGCATTGCTGTCAAGGAAGTAAAAGTAGAGTGGACTAAATTAAGCTGGGCAGGAATATCTAAACAGTTACAGTTTTCATGGTTATGTAATATAAAATACCACCACACTACACAGAAGTTGTTTCTGTGATCACAAAGTAGATGTAGATACTAGAGCGGTTTTTTTCTGGTTTTTGTTTTGTTTTCAGCTCTCCTATTATTGCCAAGCTTCTCAAAGTCTGTCAAACAAAGCACTATTAAAAGCCATATTACTCAATAGGTGCTTATTAACCAGGAAAATTATATACATTACTGATTTATAAATGAAATTATGAGGAAGAATTCCATTTCTATGAGTAAATATCAATAATTTGTGAAGTGTTCTTTACCTTATTTACAATGTTACCACTTACTGATTTAAAATGAAAGATCCTTCAGCGTCTTTGAGATACTTTGACAATAAAAAATTGTATTTTCATTCTATTTTTATTAATCTATGAAAACTACCGAAGTGTTTTCCTATGACTAACCCACGTAAATGTTTTGTCATGTGCTTTATTATAGAGTTGTAGATGTATAGATTGAATATTATACCTGTGTATTTAATTTAGAATTTTTTTGCAGCACAACAGAAACTCAGTGTTCTTCAGTTTCTGAACATACAGAAAATTAAAGTAAAATGGATAGGATATTCAGAAAACAGAGGGGGAAAAACTGAACATTTTAAGCAGTTCTAAGAAGAATAAAGTTTACATAGGATTTCAGCCTTTCTGAATTGCTGAGGATATCTCCATCAATCAGATATAAACAGCCAGGGCATCTCTGACCAGCCTGATTTTTTTCTACATAAAACTTGAATAAAATATTTTATTTTCCATATGACATACAGGGTTCTTATTGCCCTGATTTTTCAGTAAATTATTAACAATTTCTTTCTTAGATATAAAGATCTTCCCTAGATGATGAATATGGGGCAGTGGAAGACTGCATACTTGCTTATTTAGTAATACTCTTTCTTCATTGCTTCAAGTAAATATCTTTAAAATTGATGCCTTAATCTTGTGTGGGTGTGGATTTCCAGATCACCCAAACAAGTTAGAAATACTCATCTTATTACAGCATTGATGCATTTTTGAAAATCCACCTCCTTAATCTGCGTTTAGGCAACAGTCTAAGCTTGCAATTTCAGAAAATCATATCCACTTAATTTTTGCAGATTCTTAGCCTTGTCTTGATCTTGTTCATTATTGTTGTGGATCTTGCTCTTGCTCTTTCTTTTTTCCCTTTTTCTTCCTTTGTTTTGTCTTTTTTTTGTTTGATTGGGTGTTTGTTTGTTCATTCGTTTCTTTTTAAATGCCATTAGAATTTATTAATGCCAGTTAGTGGATTCCAGGATTCCAAATTTGGAGAGTACTCTTTGCAATTCTTCTTTTGAAGATAAGCCTATGTGTCTGCATATAAATGTAAAGATAATAAAAAAAGTTAAGCAGTAACTTGATTATAGTCAAGAAGTTGCTTCAATGAGAGAAAATACAGAAACTAAACACTTCCTTGAGCCAAAAACGAAAAATATAACAAAACCGGTATAAAATTTAAAACCAGATAAACTAAAATTACAAATACATTCCAAACTATTAGTAATGAGACTATTTAGCTGCTGGAAGAAGTTAACAAAGATACTCCTGTTTTTTCCATTTTCTGATGCTCTCAAATCAGGATGGAACATCTTTCTGATCAGCTTATGTAGTCTAATACAGCTTATTGGACTCAGTTCAGGTGTACTTAAGTAGCATCCCATATCCCTTGTCTCATCAATTCAAATAGTTCCTCTAAGCAGAAAAATGTAAAAGTATGTCAAAAGACCTAATAAAATATTTTTTTCTCAGTTGCAATGAAATATTCTTATCCAAGATAGAAGAGCTCTTTGTTGTGATTCTAAATATAAAGTATCACAAATAGTGTGGTGTAGAACAATGTAATGCAGGAGACTATTGTCAAGGTAGTGAATTTATATGCTCAGGAATTCAATAGTCTTTTAGAGATTCCCAAGCTAGGTCTGAGAAAACTGGCATTTTGGTTTGGACATTATGCAATGACAGAGTAACAGTAACGCTCGTTCTTCAGTATTTGCCAAAGGTGTGAGCATATGCAAGGGAGTTTACCTTGGGTACAGCTAATGTGATGTAAAATTTAAATAATGGTCTTTCTTTTTAGTGAATTGTTAGATATGACCAGTTAATGCCATTACTGAACATTTCCACTGCTAAATAGAGTTTGAACCATAAGAATTTTATGCAATGTAGAGGTCTAAAGTTCAAAAGTTGTGCAAGCAAAACTGGTAGAACTCTTCAAAAATACTTGGGTTTGCAAGATTTTTTCAAAATGCCTGCAAGAACTTTTCTTTCTTTTTTTTGTATGTTTGTTTGTTTTACAATTTAAAAAAAAAAAAAAAGAATCATAGAAACTTTACTAAAACAGATGTTAGTTTTTTTCCACTTGTTGAAAATGTGGTACACCTAAACTCTGTAATATTTTCAGTAAATTTGGCAAGCTTCAGCTGGCTTCAAATGAGTTTGATTTAATACCTCATAGAATTCAAGCTTTTAAATTCGGGTCTCTTTGTAAAAAAGTAAGCACTGGGTATAAGAGAACATTGACATTATCAAGTAGAATAAGCTTTCCCATAATATATAACAGCATTGCATTTCCTCTGCTTTGTTACTGCCATACGTCACCTTAGAGTAAATTAAAGGCAACAAATGTGTTGGGGTTTTTTTTCATCAGATCTTTCTGATTAATTTCATTTCATACTTTGTAACCTCAATTTCATCTTCCACAATCTAATGCTGAGGCAATACAAAGCCTTTTTAGAGAGGCTGATAGTGCTTAGGTATGAAAGTAGTTTTGTTTATTATTACCCACACAGTAAAAAAATACGTTTAGAGGACATTATGGGGTCATGGGACTGAATAAAATCTCTTTTAGAAACCTGTAATGAAAATTATCCTGCATTATCCTAGTATTTGACATGGATATCATTTCTCTAGTAGGATATGCCTCAAAAGGTTTAAGAGCTCTGCGAGTTTTTTGGGGGGCTTTAGCCATCAATTTCTAAAAGTACAGATTGTCTGGAGTTACACTGCAGCTAAATTTCGATCCAAACTTGCCCCAGGAACTCCTGAAAGGGAGACTGGAAAATACCATCAAAAGCCATACATTTTCAAAAGGGAGAGTGTCATAGTTATATTTCCAGGTTAAAGTAAAAGCTAACAGACTCTTCAAAAATAGCAGAAATTTTGTATAGTTGTATCTATCCTATAGATTTCAGAAATTCTCTATTCCTATATGACTTCCTTCTGTGCCTGTGATTGCT
This sequence comes from Merops nubicus, assembly GCF_000691845.1. NCBI lineage: Eukaryota > Metazoa > Chordata > Aves > Coraciiformes > Meropidae > Merops > Merops nubicus. Next base: position 23,485 of record NW_008592960.1, on the reverse strand, counting down.
CAAGTGATTATTTAATATGAACAGAATCACATATATTCTTACTTTTTTATTGTGCTTGTGACCACTACAATGTTAACTACAAAATCTGTTGAAAGAAAGATCCATTAAAAGTCCCAACAAGCAGCTGTATTTTAGGTTTCCCAGTGTTGTCCTGACAGGATTCTGCATATTTTCCTAGAGGGAAGAAGAATTTAGCTCCTGTGCCATTCTGAGTTCTCAGCCTTTCCTAATTGTAAACTAGTACCTGTAGCTTAGGGCCAAATTCTATCATCACAGGTAAAAAATAATCCTAAAGATGGCAGATGGGGTGTTTTTGTGATACCCATTAAACTGTAATGTATTTGATAACCTCAAAGTCTTAAAGAGTATCGACACAGTCTGAGATTCAGGTACTATATTGCTTCTGACACACAGCACCCTTACAGGTTAAGCTCAAGTGACTAGAAAAAGGAGCTGTATATCTATTGATAGTGTTTCTTTAATGTTTTGGTTTTTTTTTAAATCTTCAACATGACCATTTTTGTCAATTTGTGAATTATGCATTTGAAAACTTTAGATAGTACATTCTCTCTTGGTCTTCTCTCAGAGGGAGCAAGTTTGTAGTTCTGTATTCTTACTTTATTGTTTGGCATGCTGTAAATACATTCCATTGTAGTTGGACAAATGCTCATCCTGAGCAATTATCCATGTATGTTACAGAAAACTGCAGAAACTGTGTAGAGATCAAAGAATATAGCACTATTTCCTACTGCCTGGAGCATCAATAGTCTGCAAATGAACATATATATTGTATAGCACCTGATGCTTATTTCATATTTGTAAAGTAACTTAAGGAATGTATTGCCATCAGCAGCTAATCACTATAAACTGGATAAAAGCCATGATTGTCTTCTTATAATTGTTTTGTTTTTTTTTTTTTTAATTCCCTTTCTTTATTAGGGTAAGTTTTTGTGGTGTGGGTATCTTCCAGATTATAGGGGGGAAAGATCCTGTTTTGTAATGAATGAAAATGGAACAAGATCACACAGTTCTTTTCTGGACTTCTTTCATATCAGACAGGAAGGTGAAGGAACAAAACTGTTTTCATTCCACATAAAATGAGTACTTTATTTTCTGATTCCTTTTCACTCCATTACTGATTTTGTGTTACAGTGTTTCTTATAAGGGCTACAAAGAAATTAGAAGGTTCAGCTATGAATCTCATTTCTTAAAGATCCCCTGTAATATTCAAATTCAGCAAACTGGCATGGGGAACTCCTCCTCTATCACTGCTTTTTCTCTGCAATTCATAGAATTCCCCACTCTGCTTCCTTTATTAAAGTCAAATCATGTAGTTACCAAACTGGTTGCTGAAGGTCCATATTGGGTGAGGAGAGATCAATTAACTTCCAAACCACAACAAAGACACATGTGGCTTTACTGCACAAGTTGAACCTTCATAATTCCCCAAGCTGAACACAACTCAGTTTCAGAGTTTTGGACAATCACTACAGTGTTTTCATGCATTTCTGTTACCATTTTACACCAGGAAAGCGTGTCTCTCTCAGTGGGAGGCAGAACTTATGCATTTAGTTACATAATTGGCTTCTACTTGATGCCAGACCAGACACACGTGATATAGATGTATCTGAGTGTTTTGACATTATATTTTGTACAAATTTTCCATCACTTATCCAGAGGCCAAGTCAAAAGACTCAGTAACGTATCTAAAGCAAAAATGCTGGTAAAAAATGTCATTGAAAAAATATATTTCAAAATATATTTTTTGAAAACAAGTTTCAAAAAACTTGTTATTTCTTTCTAGTGGATTTTCATTTGAAGCAGTCCATCTTCACATAACTTTTTTGTTGTAATTGAAAGTTGATATTGTATCAGATAATTAAGCCAGATTGTCTTGGACAAGTTTCTATGGGGGCTTGAGTGCTAGTCGATTAAAATAGTCTGCATGCATGCCCAACATGTCCACTTTTAACTATTATAGCCTGAACAACACCATTTCATCTGCATATGGCTCAGAAAAGCAAGAGACTTGAGAGGGAGATTTGATGGATTTTTCAGGTCTCAAGTTCATAGAAGCCATGTCAAATGAAATGTATTCTTCTATGTTGCACTGGTTTTGAAATGTTAGTGATGCCTGTTGCAGAGGAGGAGAAAGCTCATGCTCTGTGTCAGAGGAGACTGCATAAGGACTTTTTTACAGAGTTAGTAAAAGTACTGTTTCTTGTAGGAGTTCTCAGCAAAGCTGTGAATACCCAGCTGATGGCTGCCAATACGCTGCCCAGGAGAAACAGAATTATTTTTATAGTTTTTTGAAAATATGTATTTATTATGATGACCCTTTATTTTTGGGGGTATATCAGCTGCATGAAGAAAAGCTGCCCTTGTCGTTCTACTCAGCTATTACTCTCTGTACAAGCCAAAATCTTTGCTATATTGGTAAGATATAGGCAGCAAAAATGGAGAAATATTATTTTGGGAGGAATGAGAGTTGGCCTCTGGAAAGTGTTTTAGCATGATTATAGTATGATTTTCAACTTTCATTTAGTTATTTTTATTTTTTCTTACAATTTTCCTTTCCAATCATTTGGAGTTGAATAGTTGCACTGTTGAACATTATTGTTGTTGGTACTTTTCCCTCTTTTCTCTCCATATGATTCAAAACCATCAAAATACAGGGCTTTTTGGCTGGTTAACTTCTCTTTGAAAATGTAGCAAAAAAGGCAAATTCTCTTGCGACACTATTAATATTCTCTGTGTACCTAGCAAGTTTTACAGACATAACGGGGCTTAAATGTCTCCTGTACATATGGGATTTGCTTTAATAAAATCATAGTTTTGCTTGAATGTTCACACATACACTCAGCAGTTATATATTTGCTGTCATTTGAACTGAGCTCAACTTTGTGTTTTTCATCCACAAAATACACAGCAAAAATAATGGATTAGTATAGTTTAGGGGGTTTTAGAAATCAAACTCCTTTGGGTAATTCTTGACTGAATATGTTATAAATGTCTTAAAATAATAAGCTAAGTAGATTCAGGTGCGTTTTCCCCCTTCACATTGTAATTATGTCTGTGTGTGTGTGTGTGTGTGTATGTGTGTGTTTCTAATAAGAAAATTTAACTTTCTCAAAAAACAATATGTGCACATGATTAACTTTGTATAAGTTATTGTAGTGAAATGGAGTATTTATTTTTAAGCTAAATTCTCTAAGGAACCATTGACTGTAAATAAAATACTATATTTTTCTCCTCAGTATTTTGCTTCATTGTATCAATTGTAATTTTGTATGCAAAATATATTGTTGAGATATTAAGGGTTTCTCTGAATAATTCTATCTACATAACATTATTCACACTGCTTTACTAATGTCATTAATATTGCAGGTTCAGTGTGCTTGTTAAAAAAGATACAATAAAAGGGATAATTTGGGGATTTTCAAAGAATTCAAATATATAGCTTTCCAATGTAAAATTCTTGAAGGTATTTTAATAGATGTTGGGAAGGGTGGAGAAGGATACATCTGAAATAATTTGCACACACATGTAGGGATATGGATTCCTTTTAGTTTTCTTGCCACTTTTGGCAACTTATCATGTTTCCAAACACATAATATTGAAAAGCTCTTCAATGCTTTTCATTAACTCAGAGCATACTGCCCACAAAATTATATTAATATAGTATCTCAAAGATATGTATCATTCGTGTCACCAGACACTAATATCTGGGCTCCATTATCTGAGGAAGAAAAAGAAAATCTATAATTTAATTTATATTTATCTATATTTAACTGTTACTTGTATTACTGTAGACTGGTAGCCTAGGAAGCCTTAATACAGATCATTAAAGATATTTTTTTCAGTTTCTCTACAGTCAGAATACAAAACAATTATCATGAAATTTTGATACATCCATTAGTTAAGGAAAGGATTGTTAGCACAAAATCAGTGTTAAAAGCTGGTATACTGTATTTACTGAAATAATTGAAAAGCTGACAACTTGCATTTGAGATGTGCCTGTCAGAAAACGTTAATCAAAGCAGACTGGAGATTTCTATGTGTAACCTCTTTCATGAGACACATCCCAAGGTGCTTTGCAAAATAATGAAATTAACAATGCAAATATTGATGAATACATTAGGTCAAACAAAGCAATCTTTGGTCTTGAGAATGCCACTACCATGAGTCAACAAAACAAGGGATTCCAGATGCAACAAAAGTACAAGCCCCACAGCCAGCCAAATAGGGTTATCTGCCTTTCACTCTGGGCTGTGTTTTGGGAAGAATGAAAAAATGTTCAAAAGAGTTTGCAAGTCCTGGTTTTGCTTTCTACATGATTGTTGTGTTTCACTGTGTGTATTTGGTCTAGGTTCTGTGTCTTACAGACAATCTTTGACAGATTCATAAATGTGCCAGATCTTTCACCTGTATGACAGTGGACAAAGAGGTGTAGGAGCTTCAGAAATTTATGGATTCCATACAGGCTATCTACTGCATGGACTACTGCTGGAGCAAATACTGTTCTTGTGTAAGTCACACACACTTAAGAAAAGTTAGAATTTTTCAAGTTTGGTCTTACAATTCTACTTGATCTATCCCTGACAAGAGAAACTAAAGCTCCACAGATCACAGCTGAAGACAGGCTCAAAAGAAATGAGTGGTGATTTAACTTTTACAACTTATTCTTTCTGAGTGAAACTTGTTTAGGCATGCTGGGCCTTCATGAAAACCCTCTGCAGCTTCTTAAAAAGAATGTGAGGAGTGAGTGAGGAATAATTTTTTCAGTCTCAGTGTGTTATAAGACTTCTTTTTTTTTTTTTGTTATGCATTGTTTCCTCTTTGTAAATTTTTCTGTCTTCTTCTTTCTCCCTCCCCATTTAAGAAACCGTTGCTAGTTTCATGTGCATTTATCCAGCTCCAACATTTGTTCATTGCTAATAATGAAATTTATTCAAACTGTAAATTCCAGAACTACAATGATTAAGCCATTTGAAATGGTTCCATTAATTGATCTCCAAATTTCTCAGCCAGATTATTGGTCATACTTGTAAGTATTTGTACTAATATTTACACATTTTTACTTCAGACTTTATTAGTCACAGAGTCAGGCACAAAAAAACCTACCACACGATTCATAACTAATGAAAATAGTGCAAATCAACCACTGAGAATTCTACAATTACATAATTAGCTGAGAAATAAAATTTGAAATTAACTTGTTATCAAAAGCTTGACCCACAAATGGCCATATAAAGTGAGCTCCAAAGGACCATATGCATAAGGGAAACATTTTAAAATTTTGATGTCCATATTTCTTGTCTTTGCTTCTCATATTAACCTCAAAAAATGGCAACATGATGATGTTTGAAAGTGCTCTTTACTGGCCTCAATTGCAGCATCTGTATCAGTGTTTTGGGCTGTTGATTGGTTATGAATTAGAATTATGCTGTACCCATTTTTTTTTTTTTTTTCACTTTGAGTATCTTTGACTTCCACTGAAGTATTGATGAAGACTGGCAGTGCTAGTTTTATATGCCATTCAGACCAGTCATAACAACCCTATGAGATGCACTGGTCTGATGCAAATATTCCGAGGAGGCTGTGCATTCATGATGTGGGATAATAAGGTTTTAATTAGGGATCACAAAATGCTTTCGGATGTTTGAAGTGTATTCATTCCCAAAACTTTGCTGCCCTTAGGCTCTGAAGTTCAATGATTTTAAAGATTTTTAAAGATCTTAGAATTTTAAAGGAAAGCACAATGTGAGATGTATTCTCTGAATAAAGAGACCAGCGGAAGTGGGGAAGGGATGAGACAGAGAGAGAGAGAAGTTGTTTCAATATGTGAATTTATCCCTCTCTTTTCTCCTAATTTAAAGTCGACTTCAGAAACTCTCATATAATGATCTTCCCCACCACAGCCCTTGGATGATGCATTCCAAAACTCCAAAATTATGGTGCAGATCCAAGATGGGTTTCTGGGACTGCTTCAAGCACACAGTTCTGAAGTCATCTTTATTGCTTGCATACAATAGCATTTTTGGGGAAGTTTTCACAGTACTACAAGAATACGTCTTCATTCTACTCATTGCTCTCTAGTGATACTGCCTCAAAAAAGCAAGTTATGGGACCATAGGCCATGTCCTGACAGCAAAAAGAACTTGAGATTCTAAAAGAAGTTCCCCATCTCTTCTAGTCTTAAGTTTCTTCTAAAATATCAAACTAAATATATATGCGAGTGAAATGATGGGTTTAAACCCCTAGCCCTGAATGAGGCTTGGCATATGGATGATGTCCACAACTAGGCCAGAAAGACCCTCCTGATCAGTTCCCACCCAAGACTGACCAAGAGGCTGTGGGTGGGAACTGATTAGGAGATCACCACCAGGTGCCCCCTCCTTCCACATTAACTTGGAGGCAGGGCAAGAAGTCACCTCTGTAAGAGCTGACTCTGCTTGCAGTGAAGTTGGGAGGTTTGCTCATATAGTGCATGTGCTGTGTGAGGATTCTGGCTCTTGGAAGGGCTCCCTGACTCTTCATGGCAAGAGGAGTTTCCAGGATGGCAGGGCCAGAGCATGAAGATGTCTCTCAGTCCCCACTATGTAACTGGGCTCATGGCCTGGCTCACTCCCTTCTGCATGTCCACTGTGGTGGCTGAGTGCGTTGACTTGTTCCTCCCCCTGGTTGTCTGGCACTTTGGATCTCTAATGTGTGGTGTGGTAGCAGAGGGAGGAGTCTGCCTCTTAATATAATTCCATACTGTGCAAGTGGTCAACAGAAAAGCAAGTCTATTGTGAAACTACTATGTTAATAAAAATTTTAGAAGGGAAATCAGAGTTTCCAGTAGCTGAGAAAAGAGTTCTTAAAAAGAGAACAACCTGCATATGAATCTAAAGATCATATTCAAAGCCGGGCAGAAAATCTGGATATTTTCCAAGAGCAAGATTCAGTATAAACCTGCATCAGACTGTGATACTAGCATGTCCTTTCCTTTAAGCAGCATTGAACACCTTACTTTAGCAGAATTTTTTGAGATAAAAGGGGCAAAGGCAATATTAATTTTTAAGTAATGTGAGCATAAGAAATCTGATGCCAGACTGCCCTTTCTGCTCCTGGGACTGTGTTGAGCTAATTCCCAAGGCACCATTCTGAAAATGTATCCTTTGGACTAAAAAAAAAAAAAAAAACAAAACCCACCTTCTTGGTCCCCACTGTTTTAGTTCCCTGTGTGAATCTTCTGGTTTGATTTAGGAATGTGCTGCTTGGTTCCCATGTGCATTGTTGTTGTAGTATTTGCTGTGGAAGGAAAAGTGAATATACGGTTCACGCCTTAACCTTGTCAAACTTCCCCCTTACCAACTTGAACTGACACCATACAAATTCTGAAAGGAAAGGCCACAGCCAAAATTAATCATAAACATTAACCATAAAATATTACTCTTGACCCCACCAAGGGGCAGACCTCTAGGAATAACATCCTGCTCCTTAAGAAAATAACATCCCTCCCCAACTGAGCGGAGGGGACGGTCTCGTCTATGCATGATGGACGTGCTGACCTGTGCCTCGGGGAGTAACATCCGATTTCAAATCAGAGGGTAATAAGCACTCCAGGCCTCACATTATGTAAGTCCTTCCCCAAACACAACCCCACATACAGGCGTTGGCAGCTTGCTCTGACTGCATAAAACAAGTCCTGTCCAAGGTTGTGCTGTAAGGTTAGGGTTTTATGCAGCCAAACAGACTGAAGCTGAAAAGAATTAGAGGTGCCACTCCAGCTTCCAGGCTGTTTTCACCTGAATGAAAACTGCATATAAATTTCATGTTATGCCAATAATGAGCCCTGAGGAAAGGCTTACAGTCTGTATCTCCTCTGTAACGTTTCACTTGAACTAGCTCTCTGCTTAGTTTGTTCTCAGAGGCACAATCCACAGATTGAAGAACCTTCTTCCATAGCTATCAGGCAGTACATGGTTCAGTGGCAATTACATAAGCCTCTGAAATCTGAAAAATCCAGAACCAAAGCATTTTGCCCAACACTATTTTTATCTGGAAAAGTAATAATAGATCAAAAAAAAAAAACCTTACTTTACTGCAAGTCACTGGAGATGATACTTAGGTGCTGAAATCAAGCAAGACCTGCAACATTGAATGAAGCATTTCCTAAATATCACAAAAAATCCAGGTGTGGAGCAGTAAGCCAGATTGATTCCAAGAAGATGTTGGTTGTACTGGCACTGACTGAGGGATTTCAGCAGCAAGCTGCTGAACTTGTCAAGGACACCCTGCAGATATATTTCTGATATTGCACTCCTCCCTGAATTCATTCCCTCGCCAGCAAGGACAAGATAGAAGTAGCATCAAACCCCACTTGGCAGGGGTTCTCCTCAGCATAAATGCCCTCCTCAGTGTGACCTCACCCAGTGATTTTGGTCTTCCTTTTCCCAATGTGTCAGCCCCTGACAGAAGCTGAGCTGTGGTTGAGGTGGGCAGGTTAAGTGGAAAGACAACCAGGAGCAAGAATAGGACATCATTCCTAAATGCTGGTGTGCTCAGCAGTGGTGTGATGTAATGGTTATAGGAGATTAAAGGAAAATTTCCCTGATAACCTTTGGTTTCCCAGGACTGGGACAGAAAGCAGGTTTTGTCTCACCTATTGAATTATGCTAATTAAAGTATACACTTCATGCTTTTGCAATTAAATTATTGCCAGTAACCTTGTCTTTACTGGGATTTCTCTGCTATGCTGAAGTGCAGCTATGCCCCCAGTAAGTGAATGCACCAGATTGTGTAGAGATGGCAGAGGTTGCTGCAGTGTCATCTGCTGGATAAATACCTTGAGGTGCATGAATATTTTCACAGGAATTGATCTGTACTTGATTTGTACTTGCGTAGCCTATTTGTATCTAACAATATAAACTGTACTCTACCCACACGGCTTGTTTTTGACAATGCGATACAAACTGAACACATTCCTTCTTTCACACTAATGCAAATACATCTCTCCTGTTATTAATAAGCTATTTTTACACACCCTGGCAGCAGACTAGACCTCAAGTTTGAGATCAGTACCTGATGCTCGTATTTCTTCCCTCTCGCCCTCTGTTTCTTTCCACCATCCATCACACTGACTCTTACTTCCTATGCTCTGCTGTGAAATAGACACTACCTTCTTTTTTCACCAACAGTAAAACAGATCAAGGTGGTTCCATGTGTTGGTAAAGATAAATGTCGAGGCTAAAATCTTTCCTTGTGTGGCTTCTATTAAATTTCATTGGGTAGCATTTGCACACCTTTCAACTATGATGCACAAAGGCTAGTGTTGTTAAAGATTTTCAGAGTCTCATAACATCATGCCTTTTTAGGAAACCAGTGTTCCTGCACACCTCTTAATTGAAATCAAATGCCATTCAAATATCCCAAAGTTTTGTGACTTAGTTGTCCAGTCTTTTCAAATAGCCTCTTCTCTAATGATACAGGTGGTATATTATGGCAAGGCGAGGACTGACAAAATGTGCCTTGGAATTATTCAAACAGTATTTCAATGTAATTGTGCTAAATAAAGATAGTAGAATGTATTAAAGATGTTTTAGCTCTGGAGATGTAAAAAAGATAAGGAAGAAGAAAATACATGAGCATGCATTTGAACCAAAGGCAATTCTCATTAGAAGAGGCTTTTTTGCTTTCCTCAGCTTCTCTCTTGGGGTGAGGTAAAGGGAAGCCTTCTCACTTGTCATGGTTATGTTATAGGATGAGAAGAATATCTATAACTGTGTATCCTGCAAATAATATTTTGTTCTTGGTAATGAGCTAAAATATTTGGTTCTGAAGGATGGAATTTTTCTTTTGGTTTACAAAGGAATTTGTTGCAAGAACTACACTTGGTGGTACAGGAGTAGGGAGACTGCTGACTTCTGATAGCCCATTGACACTGCCAGTTAAAAAAAAGACCTGCCAAGGTAGCTGTTCTCTCAGCTGGTTGAAAAAATGGCAGTTTCATCAGCAGACAAAGTTCAGAATTTCCATCAGAGGAAAACTCACTTTGACTATTTGAACTTTCAGATTACTGGGCTAAGCAGAGTGAAAATATTGTTTAGAGACATCGTGCATGGATATAAGGGAGAGATGGCTCTGAACTATGCCAAAGAATCATGATAAGACATTCAGGCTGCATACCAGGATTTTTTTTTATTAATTTTTCTATTTTTTTCTATTTGTTCCTTTTCAATAATTTTTCTTGCTCTACCGTTTGTCCTCGGTCTCACTTGCTTTTCCTTCTTTCTTCAGTCATAGTGAAGATATGAGATACTCTGCTAGAAACACAAGGCCATTCACAGAGCAAGGGCCTCCTTGAACATGAAGATTCAAACTGAAGGCAAGTTGGATGCCTCTTGTATGTTCTGGTTTCTCAGATTCTTTCACTGGTATCCATTCAGTGGCAGCTCTCCTTTTAAAGTATATTCTGTACAAAAGGAATCCTAAAAGCAACTTGAAATGGTGAAATTAAAGATCTACATAGATTACACTCCAAATGCAAGCAAATGGATTAACTTAACTTTCAACTCCTGCTGCTTAATGTTGGTTTAATATATTGTCTTGCCTTTTAATAAGGTTATTGAAAGATAAAAGCATAAAAGGAGCTGTGCCACAGATGCGACAGTCAGAACTTCATATGCAAAATAAAAAGAGACATTATAATAAAAAGAAAATTGAATGTTGCTTGTATAAAATCTGGCTTTGTTTTGATGCATGAAACAGCAAACACTGTTCCACACTGAGCTTTTCAAGAATGTCTTAAGTATACAACGCTTCTGATGCCACCCCAGTTGCCTATATATAGATCTGTCTTGTGTAAAGAATTTAAAAAGCATTAGAATGGAGAAATCAAAGAGACAATAAATTTTAAACCAATCTTATTGTCTGCAGCCTAAAGTGTTATTAAGATCAAAGTGGAGCAAACATCTGGCATTTGCCTTTCTGCAAAAATTAGATCAAATTACCTACCATAGGATTTAGATCTATTCAGTAACCTCTTTCCATTGTACACATAGTTTTCTTTCCCCTTTTTATTTGCTAGATCTAACTTAACATCCAAATTCTATCCTCTTCATACATCTGGAGTTGAAACAACAACAAAAATGGAAATATACGTTCTTCATGAACATTTGTTTCCCTAGGTACATTCAAGGTCCTTCGGATCCTAAGGATTGAGGTTCAGCTAGGCTTCATCTTTGCCATTAAGTGTAATCGTCTAGAAACTTTACTGAGTACACACAGCCCTGTCTTCCTCCTTGGAAAATAAATTCTTCATGCCTACTGTTGTAATTATTGTTAATTGCTGACTTTATACTAATCACTCATAAAGTATGTTGTTAAGAAGCTTGGCACACTGGCCCATACTTTTATGTATAAACCTATCAAATAGTACAGTTTTCAGAGTTCTAAATATACCTAATGCATTCCTAGGCTTTTCATACCTTTGTTTAGAGAGATAAATAAATGTTACATTTACATAGCACAAGTTTTTAATTGTCTGAACAGAAGAATACGCTAATCCAAAACTGAGAATAAGAATATGTCTCTTCTTAAATTCAAAAAAGGCTCTGCCTTTATACCACAAGAAACTAATTAAAAAAACATAGAAATTCAGTAAGGTTTAATTTACAGGAAAAACAATATTAAGGCCTGCAAATTCATCATAAATAAATCAAACAAATTTAACAGTGCTGTGTAGTGATGCCATGCAATAGCTACAAAGTTATGATTAATGAATTTGAATGTTGCTGTCCCAGATGAGTTGTAACTGACACATTAATTCTTTCCAATTGCTTTTTTGCTGGAATTCGTATTGATATTACCAGACAGAAGAATCAGATATAGCTCTTGATTGTTCTGGACCAAGATGGAGATATCATTTTAACCTTTGTTCTTTTGATCTCTTGCAATATGAATTGGAATATGGCTGTTTCCATAAGGCATTCTTTAAAACAGAAATGCAAACACGGCAATTTCAAATGTTACTTGCAGAACTTTTATTGGGAGTCTGTGTAACTTCTCCATTTGATTCATCCCCAAGCTGTGTGATTTACATCTGTATCACAGCAAGGAGGAGTTATTGCTTATCACAACTTAGAAGTTTGGGTTTTTTAATGCAATCCCTAACATTCTTCTTTTATGGCAGTATATAATTTGATCCTCATATCTTGCTCCTTGATCATTCAAAAAAGGCAGATTATTAACTTTATTTTCTGTATTTTTAGAAAATAATGGGAAAGGAAGCAGGCAACAGTCAAAATTTCTGTACTCCTACCCCCAGACCATTAAAGATAGAGGATCAATTCAGGCAGCCAGAAGCCACACATGGTCAAAGGGCACCTTAAAGTCATCAGCTACATTCCCAGGCAGGCAGTGCAGACAGGCTTCAGATGTTTCTATGAAGTTGCATTACAAGGTAGCATCAAAAATCTGCACTGGGATTTGTTATAGTATCTGCGTATCACTCTGTATTTCTGGTTCTAGTCTCAGCTGATTAAAAATTAAAGCAAGGTGTCTGAACCTTATTATGGTTAATCTTTTTAATATCTTAAGGCCCAGATCTGACAGTCATTAAAAATATGTACCAGCAGTATCTCCAGTGTTTTGAGTAAATCCAAATGCACATCAATTTTTTCACTCTCTGAAATTTTCAGTGATGCAGCTCTCCCCTTTGGGAAGCTTTTGGTAACTGCAACCATTCAGGTAAGCAGAATGACTCATAAACCATACTGGACCTGTTTTGGACCTGTTTGGACAAAAGTTTTTGAACATTTTTGCTGCTCTATTTCAGTAAACGATGAAGTGGATTCTAAAGCATGGTTGAGTAATTTGGAACAAATAAGATGTATGGGTTTTAAAAAGGGAAGGAAAAGTGTGTAAAGGGATCACTGGGTTAAGCAAACCAATATTCTCATTTCAGTCTTCTACCAGGGACTTGGTGCTTCTCCTTACGGAAACCTTCTGGAACTAACAACTCTAGGTGTTTTTTCCTGTATACTGGATAGCACAAACATCAGTCCCCAAGAGTACAGTTCTCCGGTGCTTGCTTTTTGTTTGTTTGTTTGTTTATTTTTTTCCTTTTTGTCAGAAGAAGGTAAGTTTCAAAGTTAAATTTCTGCATCATTTTTGCAAATGCCATGTCCCGTTTCCCAGGCAGGCACTGCTGGTGACAGGCAGCTGGAAGAGAGCCACAATGCTGTCTGTTCCACTGACCTATCCAGGACTCACCACACCTACTGTGTGCATGTGTTGCTCAGATGTCTTGCACATGCTCAGCAAATCTGACATGCTCTTGAAGCCTCAGTCCTATTGTGTGTGTGAATCAACTGCGCAGCACATGGATGACAGAGCACAGGAGAAATCCCAAAAAGAAATCTAGCCTACCTCACCAGGGAGGTTATTTCTATCTGTGTCCCTAAAAGCTGATTAAGGTGTGTCCATTAGCTTCTAAAAAAATAATTATTTTAATGTTATTAGTCTTTCAGTAAGTTTTAGAAGCATAAAAAAAGCTAGAAGAGAAGGAAGACTAAACTAAAAAACCTTTAAAAGACCCCAAACACCCAGTACTACTAGACTGCTCAGCTCCATTATTGCAGGAAGGAAGAATGTATCGGATCTTACCAGCACCCAACTTTTCAGAGGTGGAAGCAGAACATCTGCCCTTTTCTCTTCTTACCTGTGTGTCTGAAAATTAGTAGGCTTGTATCACTGATCAGAGGGTGATGAAGAATCAGACCATTCTCAGGCTCCTTCAGAGAGATGACAGTCTCTTTGAGAGCAGCTTTCTTCACACAAGCAAATGGTACCACTGCTACTGTAGACAGCAGGACTGCATGGGCTCTGCAGTGATGTCCCTCACACATCTGACAGGGTGGCAGGCTGGAGAGGTAAAACATATACCACTACTGCCTGTCTCCCACCGGCGGGGTGGAAAGCTCAAAGAAACCTCTTCTCTTTGGTTGCAGTTCTTCCTCAGCCATGGCTTTGCTCAAGTGCTGTCAGCAAAGGCAAATCTTCCTGTGCACTTTTATAGTTATTTTTCATCTCCTCTGTCCCTATTTACAGCTTGTAATGAGCTGCATTGTAAAGGTGTTCCTTAGTCTTTTTTTCTACAAGTGGGAGTAAACTGCTAGCTAGACATAAAACTGAGACAAGGTGTAAGGCAGGCACAGTGACTCCAACTTTAACACTACAACAATTCAAGGATAATTTATATTTTGAACTGTCACTCTATGGTTTACGAAGGGAAAAGTGTGAGTAAAGATTGAGATTCTTCCTTCTGTAAATTGTGGAAGGGTGAGGGGGAAGTGACAGATCTCATTTAAAAACCTTATTGAAGTAGCCGTGTTGAATGATGGTGCCATTGCTTGTCTCTGTGCCTCATTGTCATAATGTAAGCCCTTTTATAATTAGAAAAAAACACAGAAGTCGGAGTAAAGTACAACAGATCCAGAAAGAGCTGGAAACTTAAGGAAGAAATAATAAAAAAAAAAACAATAGGCATGGGCTGGAGAAGATATTTTATTTATTTGTTACTAGTAGTTAAAATGACGTACAAAATGCTGGGAAGAAAAAACTCATTCTATTCAGTTACAAAATAATTAAAACTTCATTTTAAACCAAGTTTTGCTTTGTGAGACTGAGCATGAAAATACTGCAGCCTTAGGTTATATAGTCCATTGTTTTTAGAATAAAGCAGACATTTAAATACATATTGTAGTTGATATTAAATATCTTGTATAATTGTAAGTTAGCAGAACTTTCTTACTCTCAGGCAATAACTAGCAATTCATAAAAGTTCTTTGTATAAAATTCATATATTGGGGCGGGCGGGGGGGGATTTGCCTTGAAGGGAGTTCCATCATGATCTATGCACAGGCTGTTTTAGAACATAAAGATTTGTAAATCTTTCATCAATTTGCATTCATCAGAACGCTAGCCTAATCTTAAATAAAGGGGTCAGTAATGTCTGAAGCTTTGCTTAATGGCAAAGGGTTTAGAGACATAACAGTCACTGTAAAAGACAATGGGAGTTTTGCTGTCAGCTTCACATGAAGAAAAAAATCATTCCTAAGGTGTTCCCATTTCTTGAACAGAAACCCTAGCTAGCACAAAACTTTTAGCAATGACTGAGATTGACCCTGCCCCCTGCAAACCAACTCAAAAAACTAGTTCAAAGGAAAACACCCCTGCCTATTATCAGTGAAAGAGGACTTGTATTAATAATAACATTAAATATCCATATCTTTCTAACTATTCACATTCCACACAGTGGAAATCTACCTCCTGTAATTCCAGATTTTTAAGAATGGATTTCAGAATCTATGGAAAAATGTGTCAAACCTGCTGAAAGAGAGTGCACCAGAGGAAATGCGTTTTAGTAATACCAATCAACGAGTGGCAATTTCTTAATCTTACACATGCAGATCTCACAGCAGTGGATTTTACAGTAAACATATTAATTGCAGAGATGCAGGGTATCACCAATAACTGTGTGATGCATTTTGTATCAGCTGTGGCATATATGAGAGCACACGGGATGCATCTGTGACATGCCATTCTCTGTGCATTTTTCCCTTTGGACACGTTAAGAGCAGAATTGTCTTACTCAGCATTCAATGGACGGAAATGCTGTCAAGATAATCACTCTGTGGCTGAGAAAGGCGTCTGCTGTGAGAGAAGAGTTACACCAATAGTGAATGCTAGAAAGTACTGCTACCGAACGGGTAAGCTGGGTCCTGGACTATCCAAGGCCCATCATGCAGTTGATGTGGACTTAGCTCCCATTTCACTCACATCAGTGATGTCAGGGTTGTTTTCGGGCCTGGTATTGATGCTGGTACAGGAACACACCTTTCCTTTGGTACCCCATCAGCTGTCAGGGCCCTGCAGGCAGAGGCACAGGCCTGGGCAGGGGGGTGTGCAGCACCCTGTGAACTCCTTAGCATCTGACTGGAAAGTGGCCTCACACGACCAGCACCCAGGACATCATGTGCAGTCTGCACGCAATGAGATGCAGCCAGTGAGACAATCCCCAGGCTCCCCATCAACCGCCCAGGAAAATAAAGGTGCCAGACATGGAAGAGCTGGATCTCAGGTCCAGTGGCCTAGGGTCCCCCTCACTAAACCAACTTCTTCTGCAGGACCTCCTGTGCTCTTCCCAAAACCTACACCCCTGATCAAGTTTAAGCTTCTAATGCTGAAGGAAAAAAAAGGCAGAATAACCTCACAGGTGAGGTTCACCAAGCTGTTGGAAGTATTATGTCCCCTTTTACGTTTTTTCCCCCCAAAATAAGAGGGGCAGTTAGCCCTTAATTTTCAGGAAATTCTCTTTACTTAATCCAAATCCAGTTTAAATGCAAGTCTGTGGTAAAAGATATAAAAAGAGGATTATTGTTGGCAAAGTTCTGCATCTCTTTTTCAACAAACTGCATGCCTGTGGCAAAGCTAAAATAACAATAACAATGCAATGTTTACTAGTCATGAATGTCGTGTCTTTTGTCTCTTGTGTGGTTATTGCATTTGCAGTCACATGATGCTTGTTTTAATTTTTGCTTTGCTCTTTATGTACTAAATTACTGCCATTCTGTACTTGATCTTGGTTAGCAAGATTTTTTGTGCTGTGGTTATGTATGGTTTTTATATATGTGTGTGAAAAAGGAGAGTTCAGATACACACAACGGAGTATGTATACTCACTGTATGTATGTATAGATACCAACAACGAAAAGATACTGCATATATATATATGTAGATATGAAGAATAACTGATAGGAGAAATACGAGACATCCAATGGATTTAGTGGCACAGGAATGGGTTTTGATTCATTTAGAGAGCCATTAGAATTCAGAAGTATATTTATAGCCTTGTATATAGTTTCTCTTTAATTTATGCAATATATGATTAGGTATATAAATTAAAGCAAAACGTAAACAGAAGACAATATCTCTTCCTCTCCATCTTCCTATTTATGTATCTTTCCTTTTTCTACTCCCTTCTGTACTCTCCCCATCTACTTACTTTGGCCTTCTGCTTTCTAACTTGCTGTAGCTCTGGTTTCCATCCACCTATAGTGACTTTTCAACACATAGAGCTGCTATTTTCACTGGTGGTATTGCTACATTTTAAACTGCTTTTTGCATTAATAGATTCATGCCTTCAAATATATTGTCCTCACACTTTGATGTTTTTTTCAATACAGTAAAAGCAAATAGCATGGCAGGTGAACATCAGCAAAAGCCACAGCTCCACTTTCCCAGCAAGCAGCAAAAATGTGAATATACACTAAGAAACCTAATTTATGACTGCAGTAATCTTTCATACCCCTGTTTAATTTTTTTGTCATAGTGAACATTCATACATTCGCTTGTACACATCCATTTTCCCCCTTACACACAAACACACACGAGTGCCCTTCCCTTGCGTGTTTTTTTTTTCTTTGTTTTAGGGAATTCACTAGGTTCCTTTCAGTTTTGTCCAGCCCTGAAGGTATGCTAGTTCCTGCCACTCATTCTCTCGCTGGCAATGATTGCGTACAGTCAGTGCAACTGCTACTTTTGTCTCAGCTCAGTCCAAGTCAATAGATATACACCGGCATTCCCTAACTCGGGTTATTCTTTTCTTCTTTCTTGGGGGCTGAAGCTCAGGGCAATTAAGTGTAACAGTCATGGTGGTGAATTTCTTGGGCTTGCAGAAGGAACAAGACTGGAAGGAGCCTTCTTCTTTACGGACATGCCTGGGGATGTAGAAGGAATTGCACTGGCCATAGCAGAACCTGTTGATAATGGTACGACTGTTGCAGCCTTCTTCGTGGATAGTTTGTTTAAGGGGTTGCGTTTTACACCAATCCCGCTTTAGGTATTTGCGCTCAGTGATGTGCAGTGCCTCCTGACTGGACTCCAGCACCTCTTCCGCAGGCATCGAGGTGCCTTTGCCTCGTTCTCGATGCCTAGAGCCCGACTGCTGCTGTGTCTGCATCTGCTCTGAATCATTGGGCTGATCTTTGTCAGGAGGAGGGATAGCACCTTGAGATCCACGATTCCTCTTTCTCCCTTCTACTGTTGGTAGCAGAAACCCCATGAGAAGAAACGCAGCACCAACGGCGTACAGCGTGCGGACCATCCTATATGGAGGAAGTTGAGGGAATAAAGCACAGTTGTGGATTTCAGGTAACAACAGAAGCCAGGTATGCAATACATTTTCAGTTCCGTAAAAGAAATGGACGTGTGTGCATACACAGACTTATAAAAGATAAGCAGTTAGCCTTTACCTGCTGGAGAGCTGTTTCAAAATTACCAAGTGATAAAAGCTTTCATATACAGGGATTGAAAATCAGAGGCTAAAGTATGTCCAAATGGAATTGTGTAAAATGCACCTTTTCCCAGCTATTTTCTCCATGTATGTTACCCTAGTTAATAGTTCTCATTCCCTTCTTATAGCTCATGGACATCAGAAAGCTTGCTCCTGACTTATGCTTGTAGAAGAACAGATTTTATACTACACAAGGTTTTAGATGACATAGCTCTCTACAACATCAGAGGACCAAACACTTTGACTTAGGAAATCTAGTCTAGCTATGCGTTCCTTAGACTCAGAAGCTTTGTACAGCTTCTTGCAGAACATACCCAGAATATAATGTGCGTGCCATATCCACCTGTTCTCTGTATTCCAAGCTCTGTCACACTGCACCTCCGAAGTGGTCCAATGCATGTAAGTGTAACATTGCTTAAGGCAAGAGATGTGCAACAAGACAGGCAACTAACATCAAAAAATACTTAGGTACATGTTAAAAGAGATGCATCTGTAATTTCAAAATAGACTCTGAATCCTCAACAGAAGTTATACAGATGTAGTCTCAATGTTGAGGATTTTTCAGATCTCTGAATTTTATTTATTATATACAGCATGTTACTGAAAGGATATAGGACAGCAGTTTCATAAATGACATTAAGTATCATGTAGTTTCTGCACACAAAAAGTAAATGCTTCAAGTGCTGTAGTTTCCTCAAAACTGCACCTCTGCTCCAAACCTGGAAGGAACAGCCTTTCTTGCCTCCCTTATTCCATCATTTCTGCTGGCTCCCAAAGCTCAGAGCTCTTTTGGCTGCTCAGTCAGCTCAAGACACCAACCAGCCTGGAAGAAAATCATCAGCTGTCACAGTTTTCTCCCTTCAAAAAATACCATGATCTCATGTTGTTCTGGAAAGTCAGGGATGTGGCAGCAAGACGGGCAGATTAGGGAATGTGGGTCTTGGAAGAAGACACCAGAAATGGGCGACTGCTTGCAAAAAAAAAAAAACCTGTAGAACAGGAGAACAGTGGTAAGGCACATGCATTAAAAAGGGTAAGAACTGGGGGGGGGGACAAAAAAAAAACAACCAAAAAAAACCCCAACTTGGTGTCTTCTACCTGCTTGGAGTGCTGCAGTTGTATCCCTTATTTGACTCATTTTTATCAATAAGGGACAAATTAGTGTTTGAACTGAAGAGTCCTGCTCGTGTTACTGGCCAAGGAACATGTGGAACCACGGGCACCATCCTGGAGGGCTCCATCCGCTCTGCCCCAGACCACACAGCTAGGCAGGAAAGCAGCCAAATGCCAGCGCTCTGAGAGCTGCTCAGCAGAGGCTGCGGGTGAGGACCATTGGCTATGAAAGATAACTGTTCGTTTCTCAGTAACTAGGTCCTTCCAGTCACACAGAGGAAATAAATGTTGTATTATGCTGTTCAGAAAGTGTTTTCACACCGAATGGACTGGGAAAGGAATTACTGGGGTGGAAAAGTATCAGAGAGGGGTTCCATTGTACTCGCGGTTTGCTCGTGGATCTAATACTTTAAGTACTTCCCTACAGATTTTTAGAGTACCTAGAGTTTATAACACATATGATATATATGCATACATTTTATGGATTTATGTTTATGTACCAGTATGTCCTAGGTTTGGCAGAAGCGTCAGTCTTCAAGCAAGGGTTGTAAGAATGATAGCATTGCTGACTCCAACAGACAACTTGGAAGGGCTGCTTTTAATATCTAAACAAAATATGGTGCAGAACTTGCCATTTTAATAACCTTAAGCCTCTGACACATAAAAAAAAAAAAAAAAACAAAAAAAAAAAAACCTTGGGAATTCTAACAGAAAACTAATGCAGCGTAATTTCAAGTGTCAGTTTGGACTTCACATTTGCTGTTTTTTCCCCTAATTCCTTACAACTTGCATGTCATCTAAACATGGTTCTTTCAAGATTTTTTTTTCTTTAAAATTAAAAAATTACCTTTTAGAGTTATAAACCACTGCTTATTTCCTCAAGAGACTAGAATGACTCCTTCTAAAACTATTCCTGTTTCGCCAGTGACTGTATACCCATGCTGTATTTAGACAGTATTTTAATATGCACTTTATTCAGTCAACATGGTGCCAAAGCCTTAAAAAAAGAAAAAAAAAAAAGTAATTTCATGTAATTTAAAATAAATTGCTACTTTAGAAGCAGTGTCAGGAAACTTCAGGTGTTTTTTTAGTGTCCCATAACCAAAGTTCCACCATCATGCTTATTCCTGGATTAATTCTATTTCTTATACTGATGATCTCCACAATGCTTTGCCTTTTTTTTTTTCCCCCCATAAATGTGCAATTGATGACACGGTAAGGTGTCATAAGCTGTACTTTGGGATAGGAATCTGGAGAAAATTTGATGGTAATTTTTACTATTGTAAGATCTGTATTCCAGATTCATGCCTCTTTATTAAGCTTCTGCTTAACCCTAAGTAAATGCAAGCATGTGTTTCAATATAATCCTGAACTGGGGGAGGAAAGGTAATTTTTTACTGAGTTGGTTTCCAGCCTTAAAGGCAGAAGCCATATTATATGCTCATAAAAGAAACTGTGATTCAAATGAAAATTAGCAACTCAGCAAAAACATTTGTTATGGTCACTTTGAAAACACACATCTAAAAGTAGAAGTAATCCAATCATTACAGTTTAAACATAGACCCACAGGAAAGGCTGTGTGAACTTCGTGACCCCCACAGCAGCCTAAGCAAGACCTTCTTTTAATATTAACTGATTAAACATTCACTGGAAAAATTGAGATTATTTTAAAAAAATGCAAAATACAAAGGAAAATGAGGTGGTATGCCACAGAAAGGCAAGCAGCCAAATTGCACTGCGGGCACTCTGCACCACCTCTGGTCCCAAGGCAATGCATTTGCTTATGAGCGAAGATGACACCTCTGTTTGCTTACGTTAGGAACTACAGTGGTTCATCCATCTATCAAGTAGTGTTTGTGATAGTTTTCTTAACAAGGTCTTTTTTATTACCACAGAAAAAAACAGAACACGGAAGAGTACAAGTAGCTAAATCAGTGTTACTATTCCCAAAGTTTTACCAAACAGAAATCTCTCCTGAAGATGTCGTTTTCAACATCACACACATAACTCTGCAGAAGCAATAACTCTGGAGCTTGGATAGGAGCAGTGAGGAATCAGGCTGTAAAACTTTGCATTCCAAATTTCTGCAAAATTTTCAGTACTTCATACTGGCTGTCACACTGCCATAACCAGAAATCCTTTTGAGAATCCATTTGAGAACCCTCTGAACAAACACGACTATAACCAAAATGGTCAATTCCCACTGATTTCATTCAGATCCAGAGAGATATGATCAAATTAACATTTATTTTTAAAAGTAACAAAATACTTTAAAAATCTATTCTTTCCAAATTTCACTGCTAACCTGAGTTCTACTTTCCATCATCTGTAAACTCTTAGTCCTAAAGCCAAGAAAAATTTTATTGCTAACTTCAAACAGGAGCAGAATTAGGCCCTAACATTCGTATCACCTCATATGTGGTTTATCTAGAGCCTGGGATCTCATTATCAAAAACAGATTAAGAATTTTGTGGATTAACACTAGCAACTATTCATAGAGAAGTGTAAATGTTTTCAGGTTTATTATTTCAATCAATTAAGCTGTAATTTTTTCGTTTATATATTTTCTGCTATAAATTGAGGATCTCCATGTGTCAGTTAATGAACTGAATTTCCCTGTGAGTTCGTAGTCAGAGTCAGAAAGTTATTACTGAAATTTTTAGCGCAAAGCAACTTGTTCAAAAGAACTTGATGGAATCCTGGTTCTGTTGACATATACGGCAAAATTTTCACAGACCTCAGCAGGCCTGTAATTTCATCTGTGAACCACATTTACTGGGAAAATACTATGATGAGCCATGGACTCATGTGCTTCACAGAAAACATGAAAAATAATCTTACGAAGACATAAAAAAAAAAAATAAAAATTGATGGGCTTCAAATACCAGCCAAAGAAAGAGGCTAAACACAACCCTTTGACTACTGAGAAAATTAAAGTGGTTTGCGTCCCGAAGGATCAGAATAATTTTATGCCTGGATTATTACATATGAATTACAGAAATAGTCTTATGTAATGTTTTCATAGTTCATAGATCTGTATTTTTAAATATACAAAAAGGCATAGCAATAGCAGTTCCTGGAAAAACATATTTTTTTTCTGAGATCAAGACAACAAAACTGACATCCCTATGTTTGTGGAATTTGTATACATTTACATTTAAGATAACTTATTCTTTTGAGTCATGAGATGGCTTTTTTTTTGAGACATGAGTGTAGGCAGGAAAAAAGAAAAAGAATTTGGAAACTTTTGAGAATTCCTTCATTAGGAAAGCACTGCTCTGTAGGACATCCTACAGGACTAGAGGGAAGCTGAACCTCATGGTGGGTACCACACCCGAATCAGACTTGCCTGAAGACTCCAGTACAGCCTGACAGCTCCGCTTCCCCGAGCAAAACTCCCTCCAGACAGATGTGCTGACGGAGCCCTAGAGGCACCGGAACAGTCTTCCTCCTGCGCACAGCTGTGCGTACCGAAAAGGAGACGTTTTCGGGAGAAGCTACACATTTCTGGGTGACATCGCCGAGAGAAAAAATAAATCCTTAGGACCGATTCCTACTGAGGAGCAGGAAGGTCCGGGCGCCGGCGCCCTGTCTCACTTGCAGCCTCTACCGCACGCTAGCTGGTTACTCCCAGGCGTTCTCGGAGCGGTGAGGAGCGAGCGGGGGCAGGAGAGCTGCGGGTCTCCACCACACGAACCACCGGGCGTTGCTCAGGGGCAGCTGTGGCTCGGGGCGCTACGTCCACAGATCTCCCCGCACCTCACAAAATACGACTAAATCCCGCATCGTTTTAGCAGACGGGGCGAGCCAAAGGCACCTTGGTGCTTCAGACCCCTTGCCTCTGCAAAAAAAAGGTTTCCTTAGCCCCGACGAGCGAAACGGGGTTCACTCGCGATCCCTTCACCCAGAGGAGCCACGGCTGCACACCAGCAGTGAGGCCGCAGCTGCCGGCCAAGGAGACACGTTACGGCTCAGAAGAGCGGACCGGGGCCTGGCAACCACTCAGCCACCGGCACGGCGCACCTCCGCA
>NW_008592959.1:5218-14432 GCF_000691845.1 Merops nubicus | reverse complement strand
TATATTATATTATAATTATTTGGGGCTGTGCAAAAGCTTAGTGTTAACCTGAAGACTGGCTGTGAGGTACTGTCAACTTCATAAACTTTCCTGAAAAAATAGGAATCATTAGAAGACTAAACCAAGACTATAGGCAAGAACTGGTAAGTGTAAGCTTTAGGTTGAATCTTTCTCTAATTAAATACAACTTCTTACACTAGCTTCTTACTTCTAGCTACTTACAATTAGTAGCTAGAAAGATCTTCTGGAGAATTGGATGGTTTTCAGAACCTCAGTTATGATAAAGTAGGCAATTACTGTTTGGGGCTGTAACCACACTTTCAGTGGAGTGAATTTTGTTTTGTTATTTGCCTAGTTGGAGCACTACAAAGAGCTAAAGGAAACAGCAAGAAAGAAAGTAGCTACACTAACCCAGCAGCTAGAAAAACTTCGTTGGGAGGATAAGGCAGATCAAGAAAGGCTGAAACTTAATCGGAGGAAGAAAACAGAAGTTGAGGTATTTGTGTCAAGCTAGAGTTATGTTTTAAGGAGAAAAACGTTTCTCTGCCCCTCCCTCTGGTATAAATGTCTATATAAACGTGTTCAGTGCTTTGACATAAATCTTCTGCAAAGGAGATGCATTGCAAGTGTTGGTTCAGTTCTCATATTGCAGCAGGTTTAGCAAAATAACTTCTAAATCTGTTCAAAGAATGGTTGCATGGGCCCACATTGAGGATTTGGGTTTTGAAGGCTTTGGGTCTAGTATTTTGCAGTAATCAGTTCCTGGTTTTGTAAGTGTGGATTTCTTTCTGAGATGTCCTGCTGCTGTTGTATAGCTCTGTGATACTCACACCCTCAAGAGGTTTGTGTTGGTCACAACTAGATACCTTTAAGGTCAGCTGTGTGTGTGAGTGTGTTGTAGTTGGAAAAATTTCCTTGGTGTCCACTTTTCCATTGCACTTTGGAAGCAGAGTGTTTGGTGTGAATACAGATCATTGCTGTCAGTTTGTGTCTGATTTCTGTTATCATCTCAAATCCAAATGGAACAATAGAACATCACAGTTCTTTTAGAAAAATTATCTCCCAGATCTTTGTTCAGCTTGCATGAGGCTTCTGATAGAAGCTTTGTCACCTATAAGAAGTTAGCAAGGCAGTGTGTGTTTCTTCACCATTTAGTTACAGAGCTGAGGTTTGGAGGAGACTCCTTGTGCTCAGAAAACTTCAAAATCCATTAGATGAGTCTTTGCTAGTTCTAGAGTTCCCACTGCCTCATTCTTGTACATATAAACTTGTTTTTATGAAAAAGTCTGTATTTTACTATGAATCTTTGAGGATATTCATCCTTGCCCTGATAGCCAAGTTAATGCTTGTGCACCCATTTGTTCTTGATTCAATACCACTTTTTTTTTCTGAAGTACTCATTACCAGAAAAACCTGTTTAGTGTCTGGAAGGGAAATAAACTATTTCTTGCACTTCTAAAACTCTGCAAGTCCCATTGGTGCTGTTGAGAAGGAAGTACAAGGGATACCTGAGAGTTCACAGAACACATCTGACTGTTGGCAGGTGGCATTGCTTACCTGTACTGCTGACACTGGGGGATCACTCCTCACAGTGCAGCATGTAGGGGACCACTTTTGGCATGCTCTGCCCAGTTCTGGGCTCCCCAGGAGAAGAAAAATCATGGCATCCTGGAGTGAGTCAATTTGAGTAATTGAAAATATTTGTTTCACTGATGGTGTGGTTTTATATCAGGTTGGAACTTCTGTGTCAACTTCATGTATCCTTCTTAGGGAAAAGCTTCTATTAATCTTGGGCCAAGAAAAGCACCATTTTTAACACAATTCTTGGTGCTGAAGGAGCTTTCTCTGAACTGTAGTTGAGTGTGAAAAATCCAGCCTTGATAAAACAATTTCCCTTTATTATTCGTGGTGCAATTTGGCATCTGCCATGGAAAGAGAGATGCTGTTACTTCAGCATAAAAAATCAGCAAGGAAGAAAAGATCTGTCTCAGTACTTGCTTTGAATTAAGAGCTTTATATGTTGCTATAAAGCTGTGGTTTGCCTCTGGTTTGCTTTTAACCCCTTGTTTGTGATTGCACAGGAGAGCAGAAAACAGGCTGTGGAACAGATAGAGGAGCGTAAAAAGCGAATAGAGAAGTTGGAAGAATATATCAAGATCAGCACGTATGTTTAACAGATTAAAAGCTAATTGGACTTCTCACATATTACCTAGTTCCAAATTATCATAGCAGATATCTAATTTTTTTCTGACTCTCCTGTAGGCTTTAAAATTCTAGTGAGAATTAGGATTCTTACTAATTGCCATTGATATTTCAGGTAGTTCAGCAGTCAAAGCAGTAAATAGAGTGACTCCATGTTTTTGAAACCAGTTTTATAATTGCTTCTGATTGCTTCTAGGTGCAGATTGCATCACTGCAGGTTGGGCACGGGGCTCACAGTGTGCAGATCCTGAGCAAGAGAACAGGGCAGTTCTGTGGTTCTGCTGCTTTAGGAAGCATTCATATTTACATTGTGTATTAGGAGCACAGCTCAGTTCTTGCTTCCTGGGTCTTGTTTTCTGCTTGGTTTTGACTATTTTTGAAATAAGGTGTATATAAGCCCTACTTCACTGAGTAGCTTGAGCTAACTTTGATATTAGCCTGTGTTTTGTGCAGATCAGTATAGGTGATCTCCACAGATCTTTTTTCCAACTTATCTTTTCCTCTGCCTTTGTAATGTGTGCCTTGGCTTAATGCTGTCTCTGTGCTGAGCAAAGTTCTGCTGTGGGCAGGGAGCAGCAGACCAGTTATGATTGGTGTGATGCAAAAATATTTTAAGTAGTTCTAGTAGAGTGTGGCAGAGCAGTAGTGATTTTGATAAGTGTGTAAAGTAACAGTTCTGCACTCAAATTCTCAGGCCTTCTTAGTTTTACTCTATTGGACCTCTTATTGGTGGAGGATAGAACAATATGGTTGTGTGTAACCCAGGCAAAACCTCTCACTTGAACTCAATTCTGAAACCTTGAAAATAGCTTATACTCTGGAATACAACTTGTATAAGAAGTAGCTTTTTATAGATACTTAAAATTTTTAATGACCTTCACAGTCTTTAACCATAGGATGACTTTATAAGCTAAAAGCTTGTCTAGATTAAATAACAAATTGCTTTCCTGCTTTTGCTTCTGTTCAAAGCGAATCGTTAACAGAGAAAAAAAAGGAAGAGGAAGTGCTAGTTAAGCAAGTAGAAAACTCAACAATACGAATGGCTGAAGTGAATGAGGAGTTGAACAAAATAGCTGGTGAACTGCAGAATGCCAAAATTGATTACCATGAAGGAAGGCGTCAGCAAATGAGAGCAGAGATCCTGGAAAGTCTCAAAAGACTCTATCCGGATTCTGTGGTAATGGGATGGCTTCATGCACATGCCTTATTTTAGAATTAAAGTTTAAGAGGTCTGCCTTGAGGCTAGTTGCTTACTCAGCCTATGATGGAAGGGTCATGACACATTTCATCCTCTGGTCTGATAAATCCTTGGGCAGAACTGGAGGAAATCTTGGTGTCAGTCTTGTGGATTTCATAGGCAAAAAATGGCACCCTGCTTCTACATGCTCAGGTCTTGCATCCATTTGAAAGCTTCTGTTCTCTGTTACAACACACTGAAAGCATCATTGTGGTGGTTGGTGAATGTTGCAGTGAAAGAGCCATGCAGTAATGTGACTCTGCTCTAGGAGTGACATGGGCATTTTCAGGGATTTCTCTGGTCAGCAAAGTGAATTTTGCAGCTGAGGACAGTTTTTACAATTTAATTTTCAAGACATCATTTCCTCCATTGGTGGTTTAATTGGCCAGCTTGCTATTGTTAGATTCAGTTGGGCTGTCAGTATTTGTTTTCACAGAAGTTTGGTGTTCCATCTGGACTTAAATGTCTGGAAATATGTAAATCCTCTGCAGTTTTGCATGTTTTAAAGTTCATCTATCTGAGCTGCGGATAGAAACATCCAAGTAGATGACACTGTGTGCAAAATCCAGGAAATTAAGTAAAAGAACTTTGTGGTGTTAGGTGTTACCTTTGCTTCTGCTGTTCTTCAGAAAGGGGAAGACATTTGTCAAGGAAAGGCCATGAAAGGAGATCATAGTAGGCTGTAATTTGACATACTGGAAGTTACCTCAGTTCTG
The DNA here is from genome assembly GCF_000691845.1 of Merops nubicus. NCBI lineage: Eukaryota > Metazoa > Chordata > Aves > Coraciiformes > Meropidae > Merops > Merops nubicus. The sequence continues at coordinate 10,277 of NW_008592959.1, read as the reverse complement.
TCATTCATGAGATGGTGCTGGGGATGACTTATCACACACAGCTCTTACCAGCTGCCTTTCTGTTCACATTTGTTTAAATTTGATAGGGCAGAGCTGTAGATAGGCCAGGAGAGAGCAGTAGCTGTATGTTGACAAGCAGAAAAATTGTTCTTGCATGAATGTACAACTTAAAACGTTCAGAATGGGCACAAGTAGTCACTTAGAGGGAGCTCAACTGTACCTGTAATTACAGAAATGGAACAATAGATTTTAAGGGAGCTTGACAGCAAAGAACTAATTTTATCTATGGAGATGTTAGCATATGGCAAAACAGGCTTGGTTTTTTAGACTATGCAGTACAAGAAAAGCAGTTTTTATTCTCATGCTACTAAAGCAAACATAGACATTTTTGGGGTTGAAACTCAAATAATGCATCTCTTGCTACCATTTCAACAGCTCTATTTATTTAAGACCTTACTGTTGTTCAAAGATCTTATTGTGTGTTAGATACTTTCTCTCCAAGAAGAGTTTAGCTAACTGCTGTTGTTGCTCTGTCATACCTGTAGAATTGTATGCTGGAGATTGAGTAAAACACTGAGATATGTACCTGTAACCTCAGAGAAAAAAGGAAATCCCTTCACATTTTGAAGGCACACTTCCCAATTTGGACTGATGGCTGCCACAATTTGTTTTTTTCTGATGTGCAGCAATTTTAAGAGAGTGTAGCTGGTAGATATGTAACACATTTTCCTCTTACTTTTTCAGTATCTTGCCTACAGAAATACTGTTTGATATTTAATGTAGCATATTAATATTTCTCTATATTTTTATCTTCAGTTTGGAAGACTGTTTGACCTGTGCCATCCTATTCATAAAAAATACCAGCTTGCTGTTACCAAGGTGTTCAGCAAATACATGACTGCTATTGTTGTTGACACTGAAAAAACAGCAAGGGATTGCATTAGATTCCTAAAACAAGAACGAGCTGAACCTGAAACTTTTCTGGCTTTGGATTATCTTGATGTAAGTACATTCTTCTTTTTCCTGTCATCAGCAAGTTAATACACTTGTGAACCTTGATACTGGCTTATTTAAGCTTAGCTGAAATAGGGTTAAATGTCAAGGCAAAGCACTTAGGAGGTGAAGTTCATGAGGTTCCTGTTGGCCCATTTCTCCAGCCTGTTGAGGTCTCCCTGGGTGGCAGCATGACCATCTGGTCTATCAGCCATTCCTTCCAGTTCTGTGTCATCAGAGAACTTGCTGAGGGTGCTCTGCTCCATCATCCTGGTAGTTAAATGTCAAACAGGATTGGTCCCAGTGTTGCCATGGCCAGTTACTGGCCTCCAGCTGGACTTGGTGTCACCAATCACCACCCTGTGGGCTCGTGTTCAGCACACCTCCCTGCCTGTTCATCCAGCCTGTATTTTGTCAGCTACTCTCTGAGGATTTTAGGGGAGACAGTACTGAAAGACTTGCTGAAGTCTAGGTAGGCAACATCCACCTCTCTCCCTTTGTCTCCCAGGCCAGTCACTTCATTGTAGAAGGCTATCAGGTTGGTTGAGCATGACCAGCTTGGTGAATCCATGTGGACTGCTTCTTCAAGACTTTCTTGTTAGCCATATGCCTGAAAATCATTTCTGGGATTAGTTGCTCCATCACCTTTCCAGGGATCTAGGTGAGGCTGGCTGTCCTGTAGTTGCTTGGGTGCTCTTTCTTGCCCCTTCTTGAACACAGGAGTGACACATGATTTTCTGCAGTCCTTGGACACAACCCAGGATTCTTGGAGACTAGTCACATTGGTAAGGACTGAGGTGAAGAAGGAATTCAGTACCTGAGTCTCCTCCATAACCTGTGTTGCCAGGTCCCACACCTCATTCAGCAGCAGGCCCACACTTTCCCTCATCTTCCTTTTGTCACCTGTGTACTTAGAGAAGCCCTTTCTTTGACACTCCTTGCCAGATTGAATCCTAGTTGAGCTTTGGGTTTTCTAACCCCACATCTGCATGCTTGGACTGTGCCTCTGTGTTCCTCCCAGGGTGGGTTTCTTTTTTTGTGTGTTCAAGTTTTGCCAGGAGCTCCTTGTTTTTTCATGCAGTCCTTCTGGCATTTTTGCCTGACTTCCTGCTCTTTGGGATGTTTGCTCTTAAGGCTGGAGTAGGTGGTCCTTAAATTAACCAGGATTCTTGGACCTCTCTTTGGTTACCCCAAACCAAGCAGATGTTTGAGGAGGGCAAAGTCTGCTCTCCTGAAGTTGAGGGTTGTAAGCCTGCCTTTTGCCCTGCTCCCTCCTCTCAGGATCCTGAGCTCTCCTACCTCATGGACTGCAGTAGGCACCCAGTACAGTGATCCTTTACCAGCTCTGTCTTCAGTCCTTACCCACGAGCTCTCAGTTCACTCATCCTTCCCCAGGTAGAGCTCCACACACTGCAGCTGCCCTCTCATGTGCAGGGCACCTCCACCTCCTTGTCTCCCCAGCCCATCCTTCCTACAGAGCCTGTGTTCCTCCACTGCAACACTCTGCTTGTGGGAGCCATCATCCCAACAAGATGGTGGCTGTGCAACAGCACACAGATATTTAACTCATGGAGAATGATCCAAGGGCTGGAGCAGCTCTGCTGTGAGGACAGACTGAGAGAGTTGGGGCTGTTCAGCCTGGAGAAGAGAAGGCTCTGAGGTGACCTTATTGTGGCCTTCCAGTGTCTTAAGGGGGACTACAGGAAAGCTGGGAAGGGACTTTTTAGGCTATTGGGTAGTGACAGGACTGGGGGAATGGGGCAAAGCTGGCAGTGGGCAGATTCAGGCTGGATGTGAGGAAGAAGTTCTTCTCCCTGGGAGTGGTGAGACCCTGGAATGGGTTGCCCAGGGAGGGGGTTGAGGCCCCATCCCTGGGGGTCTTTAAGGCCAGGCTGGAGGAGGCTCTGGGCAGCCTGATCTAGTGGGAGGTGTCCCTGCTCATGGCAGAGGGGTGGGAACTGGGGGATCCTTGTGCGCCCTTCCAGCCCTGACAGATTCTGATCTGTTTTAGCAGAGGACTTTAGAGCCCTAAGGGCTCAATGGTTGGACTTGATGATCTTGGAGGTCCCTTCCAACCTATATGATTCTATGATTCTTTCTTCCCCATGCTACAGGCATTAGCACACTTTAATTTCATGAAACCAGATCCCTTTCTAGTTTTCCAGCAACTGAGACCCCTGTTCTGTCCATCTGCACGTCCTGTTCCCAGACCACTAGGATTTAGATGCACTTTCCTATGGCAGCATGGACTCTGAACACTGCTTGTTTGCTCCACAGGTTAAACCCATCAACGAAAAGTTAAGGGAGATAAAAGGAGCTAAACTGGTGGTGGATGTTGTGCAGACTCCATTTGCACCCCTGAAGAAAGTGATTCAGTTTGTGAGTGGGAATGGCTTGATCTGTGAAACAGTTAAAGAAGCAAAACAAATTGCCTTTGATGGGCCAGTGAGGCTGAAAGTAAGAAGCTGAATTTTCTTGCATGTTTTTCATTGCTGTTACATATTCAATGCTGGTTTTAAATCTTCTGTGAATATCCCACAGAATATTCCAGATAAGTACAGAATGGTGCTACACTGTGTAGCCTGTTCTCACATAAATGAACTCCCAGATATTTCCCATGGTTGTGTTTTCCTCTGTGTGGCAGTGCATTTAAGTGGTTGCCTGGGGAAAGGAGGCAAATTAGAGAATAGGTAAGTGTCCAGATAAGTTTCTTGGTATGGTCCTTGTGATGAAAAGAGGAGAAAGAAGAAGGGATAATCCTGTTCTTAAAACTGACTGAACTGAAAATATAACCTGTATCTTGCTAGCTTTTCCATGAAGAAATGCTTTCAAAAGTTCCTTAAAATATCTGACAGAATCTGTTAGTTGTAGATACAGACTGTTGAGGACTGGAAGCTTCTCTGTCTATTCTTGCAGTTCATTCTTTTCATTCACTGTTACCTGCTTTACCAAGCCAGGCATAACCTTCTAAGGAAAGAAGAAGGGATAATCCTGTTCTTAAAACTGACTGAACTGAAAATATAACCTGTATCTTGCTAGCTTTTCCATGAAGAAATGCTTTCAAAAGTTCCTTAAAATATCTGACAGAATCTCTTAGTTGTAGATACAGACTGTTGAGGACTGGAAGCTTCTCTGTTTATTCTTGCAGTTCATTCTTCTTTTCATTCACATAACCTTCTAAGATGCTTGTGTATATGCAAATGCCTCCTAGAAATTCCCTAGAAGCAAGGAACTTGCACCATTTAATTTCCTTTTTCTGATCTGTTGTAATAATACCAAAATGTGACTAGTGCCAAGAAACAACAGATTTATTTAATTTGGGTTGTTTTTTTTTTTTTTTTTTGGCTTCTTGTATTAAGTTAACAGGTTTGGAACAGGAAAAAAAGTCAGAGTCCAAGTAAAATGTCTTTGTTGCTTGTTTAACTACTATATCCTGGTGCACTAGTTTATGGGTTATTTTGGGAACATTGTGTTCAGATATATCTGAGTTGATTTTTTTTTTTCTTCTTCCAGACAGTGGCTCTTGATGGAACTTTATTTTTGAAATCTGGAGTGATCTCTGGAGGATCAAGTGATTTAAGATTTAAAGCTAGATGTTGGGATGAGAAAGAAATGAATAAACTGAAAGAAAGAAGAGATAGCTATATTAATGAGTTAAAGGTAGGTCTCCTTAAAAGGACTTAAGTGCAAAAGAGATAAAAGAGTAAGAGCTGTGTCTAATTCAGCTATGGGAAGATTGATTTTTCTAAAAAGGTGGTTTTCAAAGCATCTAGAAGATGCAGACATGAAATAGTAGCTGTTCATCCTCACCTAGTTAATCAGCTGTGGGGTTCTGCCCTTAGCTGGTGGGTTGGTTCACATGGCACAGAGGTAGAGAAACAGGACAACTCTGCTGATACAAGTTCCTTCAAGGAAAAAGAGCAGTTGCTCAAAGTACCTGAGGATTTTTTTAGTGAAACAGGCAATACATTCTCTCAACATGAAAATATCTGCATGCACCAAAACGTGTCAGTGTGAACCAGTTTATCATTCCTCTAGTTATTTTGGAAGAGGGGTAGAGCAGGAA
>NW_008592959.1:0-5154 GCF_000691845.1 Merops nubicus | reverse complement strand
AATCCTGTCAGCATTTACCTTGAATGGAGACCCCTTTATGTAGTGTGTGGATCTGAAAGTGAGTAATTTCCACCTTTTGTTTTACAATGCTTTTTTTCCTGTTGTGATATTCTTCTAGGACTTAATGAAGGTCAGACGTAAGGAGCCTGAGCTGAAGCAGCTGCGTGCTCACTGCCATGGGATCCAGACACGTCTTAAATACTCACAGAGTGAATTAGAGCTCATTAAAAAGAAACATCTAGCTAATATCTATGCAGTAAAGTGTTAAGCCTTTATCATTTTCACCTTTAATAATTGGAGTTTTTTACCTAAGCTGTAATTACTGGTGAAGCAATATTTCCTCGCATAGTTTTTCTAATTTAAGTTTTACATACATCAAAAATTAATAAAATATAAAAAAAAACCAAGATTATAGAGTAATGTACATTTGAGAAAAAAATATTTAATGTTTTCCATCACAAAAATACAGTTAATCTTGAACAGAACTGTCTCTTAATTTCTAGACTGTTGGATCATTCAATTAGGAAAAATGACCAACTTCTTTCTTTCTGATTAGGAAAAATCAAAACTGGAGAGTGAACTGTTAAATATTGAGTCTCAGTATGATATGCTGAAGGAAGGAGTAGCTCAAAGGAAAGAAAAAATAGAAGACTTTCAGAAAAAAATAAATGAGGTAATGCCTTCTGCCATAGTTGTGACAGCTTGTGCTGTCATACTACAGAAACTTCTTCCTGCTTCTGCTGATTTTAGAACTTGCACAACTTCTAACTCTTTTAAAATGCTTTGTTGACCAAACAAAGATATCTATGGAAGACTATGGAAAACTCACAGCCCTGCACCCAGATGGTTGTGTAAATGTAGATTCTTAGAGAGATTCCTCCCCACTTTCTGCAGTTACTCGGGGTGTATAGTACGTGTGTGATTTAGTTCCTGGCCCCTGACCCATCTTTCTTGGATTAATCTATGACTGGGATTCTGCCTGTAAATAGAAGGCAGAACTGCTGTGTGTTTTCAGCCTTGCTTGAAGGAGTGCAGATGTCTATCATCTGCAGACACTGAGGAAATCAGTGATATTTAGGCTGTAAGAGTTCCAGATCCAGGGAAGTTTTCGTCAGCTTGTTCTGGCAAAAAAAAGAGGAGGCTGCTCATCAGTTTCCAAAGAACAGTGTTACTCAAATAGTACAACTTGATTTGATGTAGTATTTGATATCTGGCTTAAACAAGCCTGTGTACCAATGTACACACTATTGGGTTTTGACCTGTAAAGTTCTCTAAAAAATTCTGTTCAGTCCATTGAGTTTCCTCTTAAATGCTGTAGGTCGTTGCTGTTTCTGTGTTCAGTCCTGCCATATACAGCATACACTAGTACCTGCCTGCTTACATTTGTCATTAAAATTTTAGGACTGGCTTTGACTGAAGCTTTTTTAGTATATACTGTGTAATAAGGAAATGAGAGATTCTCTGGCAGGTTTTTTTTTCTGTAAATGGAACATAGTAATTAATATTTATGAATCACCTGAAAGGATTAAAATGCAGAACTGAACTACAAAAGAAACCTGGTATATCTGATTCCTGTCCTGTATACCATTCAACTTTCTCTTCTGCAGCTGACTGGGAACAATAGACAAAGGCAAGGAAGTTGGTTACACTGTGATGACTTTGTCTTTGAAATTAACCTTTTGCAGATCATACACCTTGTATCTGGCATCTCTACTGAAAATGTTACTCAAAAATCTCAGATACAGATTATTTCTCAGTAGTTCAGTTTGCTGTTTCTTAAAGTAGCCTGAAAATCCAGACTGTAGCATGAAGTGGTTGTCTAAATGTTTTACTTCTGTGAGTTGCAAAGTAGCATAAACATTCTTTTTTTTTTCTCCATTTCTCTTTATTGAAAGGCTGAAGATGCTGTTTTCCAGGAATTCTGTGAAGAAATAGGTATAGAAAATATTCGTGTGTATGAACAAGAACATGTGAGACAACAAGAGGAGATTGATAAGAGAAGGTGATATTTGTAATTGAAATGTGAAAAAGTGGTTTGTATTAGATTGGGCACACTGCTAAATAAGTGACTCCAGGACAAAAAATGCCACAAAAATGTAGAAGACTGTAAAAGGTTGTTTTATGACTGCAAGGATTAGTTAGAAGTTAGTTAGAAGTTAATTAGAAGTTGCACTGCTTTGGTTTGGGTTCATTAGAGCATTAGAGTCAGTGACATTTTGCAGCAAACTTGAAAGGTAAAATTGACTATTTTAGTAGCACTTGCAGAAAAATAAAGCAAAGAGTAGTTTTCTAAAATCTACATTGAAAAATGGCTCTGTCATGCCTTGGCTCACTCATTTATCTAAAGTCTTAAGACTTGGGTGTAAGATGCAGTGATTTGATAAAGGAACATGTTATTAAGCAAAGCAGGATCTTAATTTTCTCCCAGGCAACCTCAGCTTGGGTGTTCCCCTCAAACAGGCACATCCCAGGACCACAAATCTGTCTCTTCAAGAGCAGAATGTTAGAATGAAATGTCTCTCCTTGTACTGCAGGGGGTTCCAGGCAGGTGATGGTGCATCTCCTGCCACTCTTTATAGAAAATACACCTCTGTGACTAGTGCAGTGCTTAGCACTGAACTCCATTTCCTTTTCAGCCCTCTCTTCAGCTGCTGAGAGACCCTCTGACTGGTGGTGTCCAGAAACCAGTCCAAATGCCCAGTTTTGGCTAGGGCTGCAGTGAGGTCCTGGTGCAGTGCATTCAGTTGCATTCAAAGCACCTGCTGGCTGAAGGGATTTCATATCCACAGCATGTGCTGGAGTGGAATTAATGATGCAAATTAATGGAGCCAAATGATGCAAATTTTTGTGTTCACGTGGAAGATCTGTTTTCACTGCCACTATTTAGGTAGCATTTTTGTATCTTATGGAAGCTTAAAATCACAGTTGCTCGCCTGCTTTGTAAGTGTTGCTTTGAAATACTTAACTTTGACTAGACTGGAGTTTGAAAATCAGAAGACCAGACTAAACATTCAGCTGGAATATAATCGTGACCATCTGCAAAAATCAATAAGCTCAGTCAGCAAGTTGAGGGAGACCATTCACAATGATGAAGCTGAGATTGTCAGGCTACAGAAGGTAAAGTTTGTAAAGATTGTAAGGTACATCTCTCTCTCTCTCTCTCTCTCTCTCTCTATCTGGGACTGAGAGGTAAGAATGCATTGAATTACAAATGTGAATAAGCATAGCTGATGCTGTTGAGTAATCCTTCTAGAGCTTAATTCAGTGTTGACTTTGTAAATGTTAAAAAAATGCAGTGGCACATTGTCCTTTTAACCTTGCCATAACCTGTCATATCTGGGTACTTATTAATTATTAAAAATAAGCTTACTGAAAACTAGGGATTACTGTATGTACAGTGTTACGTGGTGTTTATAGGAGAAGGCAGCATATGACTACAGATAATCTCAGCCACATGCCAGTAGCTTTTTCTTTTGAAGATTTTATGAGTAATAGTAAACAGCTGTGGTGTTCTGCATTTTTAAGGTACTTCACAACCACTATTAAAATAATTCTATGAAAACTAATTTATTTTTTTTAGTAGAATATGTATGGGATCCTCCTTCATAGTGTTCTTTATTCATAAGTAATTTTTTGTTGTGTTCATGTTGCTTGTTAAATAAATTATGCTTGTGGTACATTGGAAAGTGGAGGAAAAAAAGGTAAGTAACAGTATCTTGAATAAAAAAAGAAATAAAATAAAAATTAAATTTACAACTGGCCAGAGTTGGGGGGGGAATTAAAACACAACACACATGCATCATTTGAACCCTGTATTTTAACATTCATGTACTTCTGATACTGAGGAAAACAAGTGACTCTTACTCAGTCACACCTTCATGCCTGGGTGCATTCTTCTGAAATATGACTGAGCAACTTCAGGGTTTTTTTTTTTGTCCTGGAGAGGATTTTTTGTATTGTGAAGATTCTTTTGGATACTGCAACAGCAGTAAGTCTTGCTTAGGTTGCCATAGTCTCTTAAGGACCATGTCTTTGTGTGTGTAGTGTTAGGTTTATTATATTCTAGCAACTAAGTTCTGGCCACTTAGCAGGGGGTTATATACAGCACTCCCTAGAGCACCTACACAGATTTTTTTATTGTCTGTTGGTTACCTCAGGATTTATCTTTACTGAACAACACTTTGAGAAGGATTTTGGATTGCTGGAGGTGTTGCTAAAAACGTTGGAGTGGTACAGCAGATGAGATCCTTCTTGCAGGGCTGAGGGGGTAACTGGGGAAGAGAGAGTAGCACACAGATCTTGTATAAGAGATGCTGTTTTCCCAGTGACTTTCTGAGTTTGTGCTGTTAAGACATTTGAATGTATTGTAATACATTTAAACTTTACTGTTTCTGTCTGTATAATAGTGGAAGGTTACAAATGTAAATGTTTCTATGCAGACTGAGAAGGAGCTTCTAAAAAAAGTGAATGAAATTGTGGAGGAGCAGCAACATCTTAAAGACAGATTAAGTGCTCATAAATCTGAGGTTGGAAAAGCTCAAAATGAAGTTGAAGAGTTGAGAAGGACCATGTTAACACTTAACAGGTAATTCCTAACTGTACTCCTGGGGAAAATGGTTAATGTGATAATCTCCAGAAGAGTTTTAGTGATCAGAGGTTTGAATTTCACTTGTTCTGCTTGCTTGTGAAAGATGCTTTGGAGACACTGTAATTTGCCTTTACAGTATATGTCAGATAAGAAGTGTTTCTGATTCAGTCTGTGGTTCCCCAAAGTAATCTCAATGGGGTTATTTCATGAGAGCCATCCCATAAACCATATAGAACAACATTATCTTATTATCTACCTGATTATCTCATCCTTTCTGATAACTGTGTTGTGACTTGTGATGAGTATGTATTAACTTACAGCTTGGTGAGGGGGCATATTAAGTTTGCTGGTAGTTTAGGGGAGGGGGGGTTGAGTTGTAGAGTTGGTTCAATTAGAAATTTTTCTCTTATTTTGGCATTCTCATTTTCTCCAGGCCCTTCAAGCACTGGGTAGCTTAAACTAATATTAATTTTAGGTCACTATTTTGTCCTTACTGTTCTTTTAAATCAGCTGCTTTGGGGACAGTTTATACTGGAGTTTTCTTTGCTTTCTTAGTGATCTGTTTA
>NW_008592958.1:0-1418 GCF_000691845.1 Merops nubicus | reverse complement strand
TAGAACAATATGGAGAGGGGAGCCAGGAGAGCAGGAATCCAAAGCACCACGCTTCTGAATTAAGAGCTGCAGGCTCTTAAAGACAATGAAGCTTTGGTGCCCCAACCTGCCCTGCTCTTTAGCACAGTCTGCAGCCTGCCCTGCACTGCTCTAGATGAGTATTCAGAGCCTATGCAGAACAGACTGCAAAATAGGGAAAAAAAAACACTTTAAAGGGTTTGTTAAGTCCCACTACACCTGTTGTTCTAACTTTGAGCACGAAGCTTCACCTGAGTAAAGCACACTATGCCACACACTTTCAGATGTCATCAAATAATTATTTAGCATTAATTATGCTCTTGTAGTAATATACATTTTATTTTCAAAAATTCAGCTCTCTGAACTCTAGCAGCATTTTAAATGTGTTCCCATTTATTTCTGTAGTGAAAGATTTTTGCATCCATATGCTGGGAACTGGCCATAAGTATAATGGGAGAAGGATTCAAGGGCAAATAGAACCCTAAGAATTATAAAACTAACTAATTTTTTCAGGAGTTACAGTCAAGGGCAAATAGATCCCTAAGATAAAACTAACTAATTTTTTCAGGAATTACAGAAAAATAATGTTTACCAAAGACCAGCTAGTAAACCATTAGAAGACACAGGGTTAGAACCACGAGTTTCATTTCTTCCCATCTTTTTTTTTTTCCCCAGCAATGTCTCCCCTCCTTCCAGTTCTGAAGCCCACGACTGCACTGCTCAGCAGAAACTCAGCTGGAGCAATACCAAGGAATTTAAGGAATTTAACACTGTGATGCTCTGCTGCACAACTGGTTTATTACAAGTTTTTATAACTCTCTGCTACTACAGATGCAGAATTTGAAATCAGTGTGGGTCAACTCAGAACCAAAACACCAGAAAAAAAAAAAAGGTTCATTTAGTTTTCATTGAAATGATGTGGTATTCAAAACTCTAAACATCCCACTTAATCTTCTCTCTACACAGAATCTCTCAATAAAACAGATTCTGAAGAAACCCCAAAGCTGCAACAATACAACTTCTACTCTTTCATTTGTGGTATTGATTCCAAATATTATAATGGTGGTAGTTTGATACTAAAATATCACAAATGCCAAGCAAGACATGGCTACAAAAAAACCCCCAAAAATCAATAAACAGCCCTGGAATACAAGGCTGGGAAACATATTTCAACTTCTGTAATTAAAAAACCCCAACTCTCTACCTGTATTAGATCTTAAATCAAGAGTTTAGAAAGAATACGAGTGTCTACCTCAGGGTGCTTCTTAACATCTAAAACCTAACTTTATAGATGTAAAGTGACTTCTAAAGCACAAGGTAATTTAGGTCCCTTATTCTTCAAAAAAAAAAAATATATCTTTTTATCTTTTGGAATCACTTTGAAACTGCACCTGGCACGA